>NC_090034.1:110265651-110478151 GCF_037176765.1 Anolis sagrei
ATAAGGTCAAAATAATGGAATTAAATATTAATATTAGTAATACTTCATGACAAAATAATAAAACGAAACAATAATAATAATAATAATAATAATAATAATAATTTCATTTTATTATTTCCACTTGAATTTTTTTCATTATTCTAATTAAATTCTATTTTAATCTGTATTTTTGTTTGCTTTTAATTTCATTTCAATTTTTTTTATTATTTTTAAGTGCCCTGAATCCCAAGTTGGGCAGGGCGGGGGATTTGGGATATAAATAAATAAATAAATATATTATAATAATTTTATTATTAATATTATTATATTATCACTTATTATTTATCATCATCATCATAAATTATAATATATCATTATTTTTATTTATTTATATCCCAATTTCCCTCCCCACAAGAAAAAAAGATAAGTAAAATAAAAATGCAATTAAAAACAAATAGCTCTGCTGGTAGTTAAATATTATTTTGTAGCCTAAAATAATAATAACAACAACAACAACAACAACAACAATGATAATAACAACAAGAAGAAGAACCAAGGCCATCAACGCCAGAATTGAAAAGTCGGCGACAGATCCCAAGTGTAGACTCTGCAAGGAAGCAGATGAAACAATCGATCCCATCTTGCTGCTGCAGGAAGATCATGGACAGACTCCAAGCAGAGGCACAACACCCTTGCTCAGATGATCCATTGGAGCTTGTGCCACAAAGACCATCTTCCTGCCACAAAGAACGGGTGGGATCACAAGTGACAGAGAATGAACACGTCAAGCTACTCTGGGAATTCCGGATTCAGACAGACAGAGTTCTGGAGCACAAGACTCCTGATCTCACAATCGTGGGGGGAAACCAAGTATGGATCGTTGATGTTGCAATCCCAGGAGACAGCAGGATTGAAGGGTTGACACGATATGAGGATTTGAAGATCAAACTGCAAAGGCTCTGCCACAAGCCAGTCAAAGTGGTCCCAGTGGTGATCGGCACACTGGGTACAGTGCCTCAAGACCTTGGCCTGCACTTAAACACAATTGGCACTGACAAGATTACCATCGCTGTGATCTGCACGCATCATTCGCTGATACATCACACAGTCCTAGACACTTGGGAAGGGTCCAACGTGTGATCCAATAGAACAGCCAGAAGAGTGACTGCTATGGACTCGTCTTGTTGTGTTACAAATAATAATAATAATAATAATAATAATAATAATAATAATAATAATAATAATAATGCAATACAACAACCAGCAGAGTGTCTGCTGTGGACTCATCTTGTTGTGCTTATAATAATAATAATAATAATAATAATAATAATAATAATTCAACAGGCAGCAGTCTGCTGTTGATTCATCTTGTTGTGTTTCAAATAATAATAATAATAATAATAATATATTATCATATAATATCAATAATATATTAATATAATAATAATATATTAATATATTATTATTATATTAATATAATAATAATAATAATAATAATAATAATAATAATTCAACAGGCAGCAGAGTGTCTGCTGTGGACTCATCTTGTGTTTCAAATAATAATAATAATATATTAATATCCTATAATAATATATTAATATAATAATATATTAATATATTATTATTATATTAATATAATAATAATAATTCAACAGGCAGCAGAGTGTCTGCTGTGGACTCATCTTGTGCTTCTAATAATAATAATAATAATAATAATAATAATAATAGGTATATTATGGCCTGCATTATTATTATTATTATTATTATTATTATTTGAGTTGATGTGTATTTGGTACACAAGAGGCCCAACTCCTCCTTGTTTGCTTAAGTTTTGGAAGAAGACAGTAGGCCTTTGGAAAATCAATAGCTTTATTGATCGGGCTTGCTTGGCTGTGCTAAAGGGGAATGCTGATCTGGCGCAGGAAGCAATGCTTCAGGAACCGCAGGCACTGCTCCTCCTTCCTCTGCTGCCGGGGATGCTTGGCTTTGCTGCGGGGATGATGGGCATGGTGGTGGTGGTGGCGGCGGTGGCGGTGGCGGCGGCGACGATGACGATGGGGTTCTTCTGCAAAGAGAAGCACCCCCTAGCCAATGGACTACAATGCCCAGCATCCCCTTGTCAATGGGAATCAATAGCTCTCTCCATATGTTCTTCGACTACAAGTCCCAGCACCCCTAGCCAACACAGCCAATGGGAGCCAATAGCTCTCCATATGTTCTTAGATTGCAATGCCCACCATCCCCTTGCTGGCAAAGCCAACGGGGATCAATAGAACTTTCCATGTGACTGCAATGCCCAGCATCCGACGGCCAATGAGAATCAATAGCTCTCTCCATTTGTTCTTCGACTACAACTCCCAGCATCCCTTAGCCAGCACAGCCAATGAGCATCAATAGCTCTCTCCATATGTGCTTGGACTGTAACTCCCATCATCCACTAGCCAGTTTAGGCAATGGGAATCAATAGAACTCTTCCCAATTGAGGATCGCTCCTGATAATAATAATAATAATAATAATAATAATAATAATAATAAATTGCAGCTTAATTTCATTTAGAATGGTTTCAATATTGTCATTAAATTCTATTTTTATATGTAATTTTTGCATGTTTTTAATTTGCATTTTTGTAAAAATAAACTTGCAAGCTGCTTCGAGTTCCAATTTCGGAAAGGAAATATTAAATATTATTATTATTATTATTAACATAATAATAATAATAATAATAATAATAATTGGCAGTTTAATTTCATTTAGAATGGTTTCAATATTGTAATTAAATTCTATTTTATTATGTAATTTTTGCATGTTTTTAATTTGGGTTTTTGTAAAAAATAAACTTGCAAGCTGCTTCTAGTTCCAATTTCGGAAAGGAAATATTAAATATTATTATTATTATTATTATTATTATGTAAGGAAATATTAAATATTATTATTATAATTAACATATTATTATTATTAACATAATAATAATAATAATAATAATAATAATGCAGTTTAACTTCATTTAGAAGGGTTTCAATATTGTAATTAAATTCTATTTCAATATGTAAGTTTTGCATGTTTTTAATTTGCGTTTTTGTAAAAATAAAATTGCAAGCTGCTTCGAGTTCCAATTTCGGAAAGGAAATATTAAATATTATTATTATTAATAATAATAATAATAATATTGCTATGATTAAAATTGCTATTGCATCCCACTTGAGGATGCAACTCCCAGCATCCTCAATTGGGAACCAATAGAGCTCCCCAGCTTGGACTAGATGGCCACTGGGATTATATATATATATATTTATATAGACTTGGAAGGGTTCCTCAAGGGCCACCTAGACTGACCCCATTCCGGCCATGCAAGGGGAAGGCCTGGGATTGGCTCTCTCTCCTGCCCATCTCGTTGCCGAGGGATACGATTCCCCGCCTCCTCCTCCTCCTCCTTGCAGTCCAGGAAAATAGAAGGGTCCCCCCTTCCCTCCCCATTGCCATTGGCCAATTGCACCCCAAAACATCTCCTTACCTGTCATGGAGAAGAAGCCAACATGGTTGCAAGGACAGGAAACTCTGGGGCGCTTGTGTTTTGGGGGTCCCTCCATGCCTGGAAAGGGATGATGGGTGAGCCAGTTGGTTGCAAATATATTATTATTATTATTATTATTATTATTATTATTATTAAATGCATTGTTATATTTATTATTATTAATTGTTATTTAATAATCATTATTTAACCATTTTATTTTATTTTATTCTGTTATTACTATTATGATTGGTTGCAAATATATTATTATTATTATTATTAAATACATTGTTATATTTATTATATTTATTGTTATTTAATAATCATTATTTAACTATTTCATTATATTATTACTATTATGATTGGTTGCAATATATTATTATTATTATTATTTAATAATCATTATTTAACTATTTTATTTTATTTTATTCTATTATTACTTTTACGATTGGTTGCAATATATATTATTATTATTAATTGTTATTTAATAATCATTATTTAACCATTTTTATTTTATTTTATTCTATTATTACTATTATCATTGGTTGCAAATATATTATTATTATTATTATTAAATACATTGTTATATTTATTATATTTATTGTTATTTAATAATCATTATTTAACTATTTCATTATATTATTACTATTATGATTGGTTGCAATATATTATTATTATTATTATTTAATAATCATTATTTAACTATTTTATTTTATTTTATTCTATTATTACTTTTACGATTGGTTGCAATATATATTATTATTATTAATTGTTATTTAATAATCATTATTTAACCATTTTTATTTTATTTTTTCTATTATTACTATTACGATCGGTTGCAAATATATTATTATTATTATTATTAAATACATTGTTATATTTATTATATTTATTGTTATTTAATAATCATTATTTAACCATTTTTATTTTATTTTATTCTATTATTACTTTTACAATTGGTTGCAATATATTATTATTATTAATTGTTATTTAATAATCATTATTTAACTATTTTATTTTATTTTATTCTATTATTACTTTTACGATTGGTTGCAATATATATTATTATTATTAATTGTTATTTAATAATCATTATTTAACCATTTTATTTTATTTTATTCTATTATTACTATTATGATTGGTTGCAAATATATTATTATTATTATTATTATTAAATACATTGTTATATTTATTATATTTATTGTTATTTAATAATCATTTAAATATCTTATTTTATTCTATTCTATTATTACTATTACGATTGGTTGCAATATATTACTATTATTATTAATTGTCATTTAATAATCACTATTTAACCATTTTTTAATTCTATTCTATTATTACTATTACGATTGGCTGCAAATATATTATTATTATTATTATTATTATTATTAAATACATTGTTATATTTATTATATTTATTATTTAATAATCATTATTTAACTATTTTATTTTATTCTGTTATTACTATTTTAATTGGTTGCAATATATTATTATTATTATTATTATTTAATAATCATTATTTGACCATTTTTCAATTTTATTCTATTATTACTACATTATAGTTAACATTGCAATTTCTCAAGTCGCTCCCGACACGATAAAAAAACCAAAAATTATATTTATTGTTAGTCATCTCTCATCACCATCATCATCTTCATTTACATGCCTTCCTCTTGGCACGTTCCCCTCTTTCGCCCTCCATTCTTGCCTCTTCAAATTCCACAGCACTGCTGGTCACAGCTGACCTCCAGCTGGAGCGCTCAAAGGCCAGGGCTTCCCAGTTCTCAGTGTCGATGCCACAGTTTTTGAGTTTGGAGTAGAGCAACCGCTCTGGGAGACATCTTTGGACATTCAGACAGTGTGGCCAGTCTAGAGGAGTTGATGGTCAATCAATCTACCTTACCCTCTAAAAATCCCTGTTCAGATTCATTTTTCTGCTGCTAGTGTGACGTCTGTTGACAGTCCACGTTTCACTTGAGTGTGGCGTCTGTAGACAGTCCACGTTTCACTTGAGTGTGACGTCTGTAGGCAGTCCATGTTTCACTTGAGTGTGACATCTGTAGACAGTCCACGTTTCACTTGAGTGTGGCGTCTGTAGACAGTCTACGTTTCACTTGAGTGTGACATCTGTAGACAGTGCACGTTTCACTTGAGTGTGACGTCTGTAGGCAGTCCACGTTTTACTTGAGTGTGACGTCTGTAGACAGTACACGTTTCACTTGAGTGTGACATCTGTAAACAGTCCACGTTTTACTTGAGTGTGACATCAGTAGACAGTCCACATTTCGCTTGAGTGTGATGTCTGTAGGCAGTCCACGTTTCGCTTGAGTGTGACATCTGTAGACAGTCCACGTTTCACTTGAGCATGACATCTGTAAACAGTCTACGTTTTACTTGAGTGTGACATCAGTAGACAGTCCACATTTCGCTTGAGTGTGATGTCTGTAGGCAGTCCATGTTTCGCTTGAGTGTGACATCTGTAGACAGTCCACGTTTTGCTTGAGTGTGACATCTGTACGCAGTCCACATTTCGCTTGAGTGAGACGTCTGTAGACAGTCCACGTTTTGCTTGAGTGTGACGTCTGTAGACAGTGCACGCTTCACTTGAGTGTGATGTCTGTAGACAGTGCACATTTCACTTGAGTGTGACGTCTGTAGGCAGTCCATGTTTCACTTGAGTGTGACGTCTGTAAACAGTCCACATTTCGCTTGAGTGTGACGTCTGTAGACAGCCCACGTTTCACTTGAGTGTGACATCTGTAGACAGTCCACGTTTCATTGAGTGTGATGTCTGTAGACAGTGCATGTTTCACTTGAGTGTGACGTCTGTAGGCAGTCCACGTTTCACTTGAGTATGACGTCTGTGGACTGTCCACGTTTCACTTGAGTGTGACGTCTGTAGACAGTGCACGTTTCGCTTGAGTGTGGTGTCTGTAGACAGTCCACGTTTCACTTAAGTGTGGCGTCTGTAGACTGTCCACGTTTCACTTGAGTGTGACGTCTGTAGACCGTCCACGTTTCACTTGAGTCTGACGTTCGTAGACACAGTGGAAGAGCACTTTGGTTTTCTCAGTGTTCAGTGAGGGGCCAAGTTTGTCATATGCTTCTGCAAAGGCATTTAGAATGACTTGTAGGTCTCCTTCTGAATGAGCACAGAGTACGTTATCATCAGCATAAGGTGTTTAGAGTGGATTGTAGGTCTTCTTCTATATGCACACTATTATTACTATGTTATCGTTATTATATTTTAGTCAATAATTAATACTGAACAATATTTTATTATTTATTTATTTATCCTATTATTTCTATATTATAGTTCTTATATTTATTGTTTCTCAATACCAATAAATTATTATATTTATTATATTTGTTGTGATTTAATAATCATCATTATTTTATTATTACTATATCACAATTACAATTGTATATGACTGCTATATTTATTGTTAGTCACCTATCACCATAATCATTTAATAATTATTCTATTCCATTATTTTATTCTATTATTTATGCTCACCTGGGCATGGGCAGAGTTCCGTCCCACCTGGGCTCCGTTTCGACCTGCCCAGTTCTGCCTTTGGGAAGCCAAGGTGCTCTCCGCCATCTGACACTGAAAGAAAGAAAAGAAGGAAGGAAGGAAGGAAAAAAAGAGAGAAAGAAAGATAGAAAAGGAAGGGAGGGAGGGAGGAAAGAGAGAGAGGGAAAGAAAGAAAGAAATAGAAGGAAGGGACGAAGGATGGAAGAAAGAAAGAAAGAAAGAAAGAAAGGAAAAAGAGAGAGGGAAAGAAAGAAAAAGAAAGAAGGAAGGAAGGAAAGAAAAAGAGAGAAAGATAGAAAAGGAAAGAAAGGAGGGAGAAAGAGAGAGAGGGAACGAAAGAAAGAAATAGAAGGAAGGGAAGAAGGATGGAAGAAAGAAAGGAGGGAAAAAGAGAGAGGGAAAGAAAGAAAAAAGAAAGAAGGAAGGAAGGAAAGAAGGAAGGAAGGAAAGCAAAAGAGAGAAAGATAGAAAAGGAAAGAAAGGAGGGAGAAAGAGAGAGAGGGAACGAAAGAAAGAAATAGAAGGAAGGGACGAAAGATGGAAGAAAGAAAGGAGGGAAAAAGAGAGAGGGAAAGAAAGAAAAAAGAAAGAAGGAAGGAAGGAAAGAAGGAAGGAAGGAAAGAAGGAAGGAAGGAAAGCAAAAGAGAGAAAGATAGAAAAGGAAAGAAAGGAGGGAGAAAGAGAGAGAGGGAACGAAAGAAAGAAATAGAAGGAAGGGACGAAAGATGGAAGAAAGAAAGGAGGGAAAAAGAGAGAGGGAAAGAAAGAAAAAAGAAAGAAGGAAGGAAGGAAAGAAGGAAGGAAGGAAAGAAGGAAGGAAGGAAAGAAAAAGAGAGAAAGATAGAAAAGGAAAGAAAGGAGGGAGAAAGAGAGAGAGGGAACGAAAGAAAGAAATAGAAGGAAGGAAGAAGAAAGGAAGGAAAGGAAAATAGAGAGGGAAAGAGAGAAAGAATGAAAAAAGAAAAGAAAAGAAAGGGAAAGAAAGAAATAGAAGGAAGGAAGAAAGAAGGAAAGGAAGGAAGAAAGAGAGAGGGGGAAAGAAAGAAAGAAAGAAAGAAAGAAGGAAAAAAGAGAGAAAGAAAGAAATAGAAGAAAGGGAGGAAGGATGGAAGAAAGAAAGGAGGGAAAAAGAAAGGGAAAGAAAGAAATAGAAGGAAGGCAGGAAGAAGAAAGGAAGGAGGGAAAAAGAGAGGGAAAGAAAGGAAAAAGAAGGAAGGAAGGAAGGAAGGAAGGAAGGAAGGAAAAAGAAAGACAGAAAAAGGAAGGGAGGGAGGGAGGAAAGGGAAAGGAGGGAGAAAGAGAGAGAGGGAAAGAAAGAAAGAAATAGAAAGAAAGAAATAGAAGGAAGGAAGGAAAGAAAAAAAGAGAGAAAGAAAGATAGAAAAGGAAGGGAGGGAGGGAGGAAAGAGAGAGAGGGAAAGAAAGAAAGAAATAGAAGGAAGGGACGAAGGATGGAAGAAAGAAAGAAAGAAAGAAAGAAAGGAAAAAGAGAGAGGGAAAGAAAGAAAAAGAAAGAAGGAAGGAAGGAAAGAAAAAGAGAGAAAGATAGAAAAGGAAAGAAAGGAGGGAGAAAGAGAGAGAGGGAACGAAAGAAAGAAATAGAAGGAAGGGAAGAAGGATGGAAGAAAGAAAGGAGGGAAAAAGAGAGAGGGAAAGAAAGAAAAAAGAAAGAAGGAAGGAAGGAAAGAAGGAAGGAAGGAAAGCAAAAGAGAGAAAGATAGAAAAGGAAAGAAAGGAGGGAGAAAGAGAGAGAGGGAACGAAAGAAAGAAATAGAAGGAAGGGACGAAAGATGGAAGAAAGAAAGGAGGGAAAAAGAGAGAGGGAAAGAAAGAAAAAAGAAAGAAGGAAGGAAGGAAAGAAGGAAGGAAGGAAAGAAGGAAGGAAGGAAAGCAAAAGAGAGAAAGATAGAAAAGGAAAGAAAGGAGGGAGAAAGAGAGAGAGGGAACGAAAGAAAGAAATAGAAGGAAGGGACGAAAGATGGAAGAAAGAAAGGAGGGAAAAAGAGAGAGGGAAAGAAAGAAAAAAGAAAGAAGGAAGGAAGGAAAGAAGGAAGGAAGGAAAGAAGGAAGGAAGGAAAGAAAAAGAGAGAAAGATAGAAAAGGAAAGAAAGGAGGGAGAAAGAGAGAGAGGGAACGAAAGAAAGAAATAGAAGGAAGGAAGAAGAAAGGAAGGAAAGGAAAATAGAGAGGGAAAGAGAGAAAGAATGAAAAAAGAAAAGAAAAGAAAGGGAAAGAAAGAAATAGAAGGAAGGAAGAAAGAAGGAAAGGAAGGAAGAAAGAGAGAGGGGGAAAGAAAGAAAGAAAGAAAGAAAGAAGGAAAAAAGAGAGAAAGAAAGAAATAGAAGAAAGGGAGGAAGGATGGAAGAAAGAAAGGAGGGAAAAAGAAAGGGAAAGAAAGAAATAGAAGGAAGGCAGGAAGAAGAAAGGAAGGAGGGAAAAAGAGAGGGAAAGAAAGGAAAAAGAAGGAAGGAAGGAAGGAAGGAAGGAAGGAAGGAAAAAGAAAGACAGAAAAAGGAAGGGAGGGAGGGAGGAAAGGGAAAGGAGGGAGAAAGAGAGAGAGGGAAAGAAAGAAAGAAATAGAAAGAAAGAAATAGAAGGAAGGAAGGAAAGAAAAAAAGAGAGAAAGAAAGATAGAAAAGGAAGGGAGGGAGGGAGGAAAGAGAGAGAGGGAAAGAAAGAAAGAAATAGAAGGAAGGGACGAAGGATGGAAGAAAGAAAGAAAGAAAGAAAGAAAGGAAAAAGAGAGAGGGAAAGAAAGAAAAAGAAAGAAGGAAGGAAGGAAAGAAAAAGAGAGAAAGATAGAAAAGGAAAGAAAGGAGGGAGAAAGAGAGAGAGGGAACGAAAGAAAGAAATAGAAGGAAGGGAAGAAGGATGGAAGAAAGAAAGGAGGGAAAAAGAGAGAGGGAAAGAAAGAAAAAAGAAAGAAGGAAGGAAGGAAAGAAGGAAGGAAGGAAAGCAAAAGAGAGAAAGATAGAAAAGGAAAGAAAGGAGGGAGAAAGAGAGAGAGGGAACGAAAGAAAGAAATAGAAGGAAGGGACGAAAGATGGAAGAAAGAAAGGAGGGAAAAAGAGAGAGGGAAAGAAAGAAAAAAGAAAGAAGGAAGGAAGGAAAGAAGGAAGGAAGGAAAGAAGGAAGGAAGGAAAGCAAAAGAGAGAAAGATAGAAAAGGAAAGAAAGGAGGGAGAAAGAGAGAGAGGGAACGAAAGAAAGAAATAGAAGGAAGGGACGAAAGATGGAAGAAAGAAAGGAGGGAAAAAGAGAGAGGGAAAGAAAGAAAAAAGAAAGAAGGAAGGAAGGAAAGAAGGAAGGAAGGAAAGAAGGAAGGAAGGAAAGAAAAAGAGAGAAAGATAGAAAAGGAAAGAAAGGAGGGAGAAAGAGAGAGAGGGAACGAAAGAAAGAAATAGAAGGAAGGAAGAAGAAAGGAAGGAAAGGAAAATAGAGAGGGAAAGAGAGAAAGAATGAAAAAAGAAAAGAAAAGAAAGGGAAAGAAAGAAATAGAAGGAAGGAAGAAAGAAGGAAAGGAAGGAAGAAAGAGAGAGGGGGAAAGAAAGAAAGAAAGAAAGAAAGAAGGAAAAAAGAGAGAAAGAAAGAAATAGAAGAAAGGGAGGAAGGATGGAAGAAAGAAAGGAGGGAAAAAGAAAGGGAAAGAAAGAAATAGAAGGAAGGCAGGAAGAAGAAAGGAAGGAGGGAAAAAGAGAGGGAAAGAAAGGAAAAAGAAGGAAGGAAGGAAGGAAGGAAGGAAGGAAGGAAAAAGAAAGACAGAAAAAGGAAGGGAGGGAGGGAGGAAAGGGAAAGGAGGGAGAAAGAGAGAGAGGGAAAGAAAGAAAGAAATAGAAAGAAAGAAATAGAAGGAAGGAAGGAAAGAAAAAAAGAGAGAAAGAAAGATAGAAAAGGAAGGGAGGGAGGGAGGAAAGAGAGAGAGGGAAAGAAAGAAAGAAATAGAAGGAAGGGAGGAAGGATGGAAGAAAGAAAGGAGGGGAAAAGAGAGAGGGAAAGAAAGAAAAAGAAAGAAGGAAGGAAGGAAAGAAGGAAGGAAGGAAAGAAAAAGAGAGGGAAAGAAAGAAAGAAGAAGGAAGGAAAGAAAAAGAGAGGGGGGAAAGAGAGAGAGAAGGAATGAATGAATGAATGAATGAAGGAAGGAAGGAAGGAAGGAAGGAAGGAGGAAGAAAGGAAGGAAGGGGAGGGAGAAAGAGAAAGAGAGAGGGTAAGAAAGAAATAATTGGGAAGAAGAAAGGAAAGAAGGGAGGAAAGAAAGAAGGGAGGAAAGAGAAAGAGAGGGAAAGAAAGATAGGAAGGAAGAGAAAGAAATCCAAGAAGGAAGGAAGAAGAATGAGAGAAAGGGGAAGAAAGGGAAAGAGAAAGAAAGAATGAAAGAGGGAAAGAGAAAGAAGGAAGGAAGGAAGGAAAAAGAGAAGATGGGGGAAAGAAAGAAGAAGAAAAAGAGAGAGAATGAGAGAAAGAGAAAGAGAAAGAAGGAAGGAAAGAGAAAGAAGGGAAAAGAAAGAAAGTGAAAGAGAAGGAAAGAAGGAATGAAAGCAGAAAGGAAGGAAGGAGAAAGAGAGAGGGAAAGAAAGAAAGTGACAGAGAGAAAGGGGCATGGAAGAAAGAAGGAATGAAAGAAGAAAGGAAGGAAGGAGAAAGAGGGAAAGAAAGGAAGGAAAAGAAGGAAGGAAGGAGAAAGAGAGAGGGGTAAAGAGAGAGAAAGAAGGAAGAAGAAAGGAAGGAAGGGGAGGGTGAAAGAGAAAGAGAGAGGGTAAGAAAGAAATAATTGGGAAGAAAGGAAGGAAAAAAGGGAGGAAAAAAAGAAGGGAGGAAAGAGAAAGAGAAGGAAAGAAAGATAGGAAAGGAAGGAAGAGAAAGAAATCCAAGAAGAAAAGAAGAAGGAGAGAAAGGGGAAGAAAGGGAAAGAGAAAGAAAGAATGAAAGAGGGAAAGAGAAAGAAGGAAGGAAGGAAGGAAGGAAGGAAGGAAGGAAGGAAGGAAGGAAGGAAAAAGAGAAGGTGAGGGAAAGAAAGAAGAAAAAAGAGAATGAGAGAAAGAGAAAGAAGGAAGGAAGGAGAGAGAAGGGAAAAGAAAGAAAGTGAAAGAGAAGGAAAGAAGGAATGAAAGCAGAAAGGAAGGAGGGAGAAAGAGAGAGAGAAAGAAAGAAAGGGAAAGAGAAAGGGGCATGGAAGAGAGAAGGAATGAAAGAAGAAAGGAAGGAAGGAGAAAGAGAGAGGGAAAGAAAGAAAGAGAAGGAAGGAAGGAAGGAAGGAGAAAGAGAGGGAAAGAAAGAAAAGAAAGATGTCCAGGTGAGGATCCCTTCAATGTCCTGGAACCCCTGGTTTTGGGCTAGAAAAAAGGCATTTTGGGCCCATCTTCGATACTACAAGGCTAGTGGTATCTAATAATTCAAAAGGGGAATTTGCTCCAGATTCTAGTCCGAACTTTAAATGAGCCCACTTTGAAATTTTGGGCTGCAAAAAAAAGTCATTTTTGGCCAAACAACTCCATTGAAACGCTACTAAACACTTCTATGAGGCTAGTAGTAGATGGTAAACCTAATAAGATGGGAATCCGCTCCGGAATCTAGTCCGAACTTTAAAGGAACTAACCTTGGGAGGAACTGTCTTGAAGCTGAGACTCAAACTGGGAGTGGGTTGAGAGTCCAATAGATGCCATGGAGCTAGTAAATGGTAAACCTAATAAGAGGGGGAATACGCTCCAAATTCTAGTCCGAACTTTAAAGGAACTAACTTTGGGAAGTGTTTTCTTGGAACGGAGACTCAAACCTTCTTGGAGCTGAGACTCAAACCGGGAGTGAGTTGAGAGTCCAATGGGTGCCATGGTGCTAATAGATTGTAAACCTAATAAGAGGGGATTCTGTTCCAGATTCTAGTCCGAACTTTAAATGAGCCCACTTTGAAATATTGTGCTGCAAAAATAGTCATTTTTGGCCAAACAACTCAATTGAAAAGCTACTAAACACTTCTATGAGGCTAGTAGTAGATGGTAATCCTAATAAGAGGGGAAGCTGCTCCAGATTCTATCTGAACATTAAAGGAACTAACTCTTGGGAGGTGTTTTCTTGGAGTTGAGACTCAAACCTGGAGTGAGTTCAGAGTCCAATAGATGCCATGGTGCTAGTAGATGGTAAACCTAATAAGAGGGGAATCCGCTCCGGATTCTAGTCTGAACATTAAAGGAACTAACCTTGGGAAGTGTTTTACTGGAACGGAGACTCAAACCTTCTTGGAGCTGAGACAATCCGCTCCGGATTCTAGTCCGAACTTTAAAGGAACTAACTCATGGGAGGTGTTTTCTTGGAGCTGAGACTCAAACCTGGAGTGAGAGTCCAATAGATGCCATGGAGCTAGTAGATTGTAAACCTAATAAGAGGGGATTCTGCTCCGGATTCTAGTCCGAACTTTAAATGCACTAACTTTGGGAATAATTTTCTTGAAGCTGAGACTCAAACCTGGAGTGGGTTGAGAGTCCAATAGATGCCATGGAGCTAGTAGATGGTAAACCTAATAAGAGGGGGAATACACTCCGGATTCTAGTCCGAACGTTAAAGGAACTAAACTTGGGAGGTGTTTTCTTGGAGCTGAGACTCAAACCTGGAGTGAGTTGAGAGTCCAATGGATGCCATGGTGCTAGTAGATTGTAAATCTAATAAGAGGGGATTCTGCTCCGGATTCTAGTCCGAACTTTAAATGCACTAACTTTGGGAATAATTTTCTTGAAGCTGAGACTCAAACCTGGAGTGGGTTGAGAGTCCAATAGATGCCATGGAGCTAGTAGATTGTAAACCTAATAAGAGGGGAATCCGCTCCGGATTCTAGTCCGAACTTTAAAGGAACTAACTCTTGGGAGGTGTTTTCTTGGAGTTCTGACTCAAACCTGGAGTGGGTCGAGGGACCAATAGATGCCAATGCCGCCTCCATTTACAGTGGGAGCCTTTCCCCATTGACCTTACCTGGGTGTGTCCTTACCTGGCTGCTCACCTGAGCCGAAAGCGTCCCCCAAAGAGACGGCCAGGAGGGCCAGAAGCCATGCGGTGGCCTTGGCCATGCCAGCCGGTGCAATGGAGTCCGGAACTGGGACTCAAACTGGTTTGGGTGCCTCTTTTGTTGCAAAGGGTGAGAGGAGGGGACTCGGGATGCCCCGGACAATCCGCAGAGCCATTCAGGCAGAAACGCAATCGCTCTCTCTCTGTTTGCTCAAAGCGCTCTCGAAAGCCGTCTTCTCAGGTTCTCAAGGGATGCCAATCACACTCAAGTTTGGAACTTTTCTCACGCTTCCTCATACCAAAAAAACCCTTAAGGGGTGGCATAGAAGGGGTGCATCCATCTGCACTGCAGAGTTAATGCAGTTCGCAAGCACTTTGGACTGCCCTGGCTCCATGCTATAAGATCCTGGGAGTTGTAGTTTCCCTAAAGGTGCATCTGGACTGTAGGATGAGTGCCCTTTTGATACGACTTGGATCACCACAGCTCCATGCTATGGGACCCTGGGAGTTGTAGTTTTGCTACAAGTGCTGTGAATCCCTGGGAGTTGTAGTTTCGCTGAGAGTGCTGTGAATTCCTGGGAGTTATAGTTTCAGTAAGGGTGCACCTCTAGACCGCAGCATAAATGCCCTTTTGAAACTACTTGGATCACCACAACTACATACTATGGGACCCTGGGAGTTGTAGTTTCGCTGAGGGTGCTGTGAATCCCTGGGAGTTGTAGTTTCGCTGAGGATGCTGTGAATCCCTGGGAGTTGTAGTTTCAGTAAGGGTGCATCTCTAGACCGTAGCATGAATGCCCTTTTGATACGACTTGAACCACCACAGCTCCATACTATGGGACCCTGGGAGTTGTAGTTTCGCTGAGGGTGCTGTGAATCCCTGGGAGTTGTAGTTTCAGTAAGGGTGCATCTCTAGACCGCAGCATGAATGCCCTTTTGATACAACTTGGATCACCACAGCTCCATACTATGGGACCCTGGGAGTTATAGTTTCGCTGAGGGTGTTGTGAATCCCTGGGAGTTGTAGTTTCAGTGAGGGTGCATCTCTAGACCGCAGCATGAATGCCCTTTTGAAACGACTTGGATCACCACAACTACATACTATGGGACCCTGGGAGTTGTAGTTTCGCTGAGGGTGCTGTGAATCCCTGGGAGTTGTAGTTTGCCGAGAAATTGGGTGCATCTACAATGTAGAACGAATGCTGTTCGAGAAGGGGTGCATCCATCTGCACTGCAGAGTTCATGCCGTTCGAAAGCACTTTGGACCGCCCTGGCTCCATGCTAGGAGATCCTGGGAGTTGTAGTTTCCCTAAAGGTGCATCTGGACTGTAGGATGACTGCCCTTTTGATATGACTTGAACCACTACAGCTCCATGCTATGGGACCCTGGGAGTTGTAGTTTCCCTAAAGGTGCATCTCTAGATCGTAGCATGAATGCCCTTTTGATACAACTTGGATCACCATGGCTCCATGCTATGGCGCCCTGGGAGTTGTAGTTTCGCCGAGGGTGGTGTGAATCCCTGGGAGTTGTAGTTTCAGTAAGGGTGCATCTCTAGACCGCAGCATGAATGCCCTTTTGAAACGACTTGGATCACCACAACTACATACTATGGGACCCTGGGAGTTGTAGTTTCGCTGAGGGTGCTGTGAATCCCTGGGAGTTGTAGTTTGCCGAGAAACTGGGTGCATCTACAATGTAGAACGAATGCTGTTCGAGAAGGGGTGCATCCATCTGCACTGCAGAGTTCATGCCGTTCGAAAGCACTTTGGACCGCCCTGGCTCCATGCTAGGAGATCCTGGGAGTTGTAGTTTCCCTAAAGGTGCATCTGGACTGTAGGATGACTGCCCTTTTGATATGACTTGAACCACTACAGCTCCATGCTATGGGACCCTGGGAGTTGTAGTTTCCCTAAAGGTGCATCTCTAGATCGTAGCATGAATGCCCTTTTGATACAACTTGGATCACCATGGCTCCATGCTATGGCGCCCTGGGAGTTGTAGTTTCGCCGAGGGTGGTGTGAATCCCTGGGAGTTGTAGTTTCAGTAAGGGTGCATCTCTAGACCGCAGCATGAATGCCCTTTTGAAACGACTTGGATCACCACAACTACATACTATGGGACCCTGGGAGTTGTAGTTTCGCTGAGGGTGCTGTGAATCCCTGGGAGTTGTAGTTTGCCGAGAAATTGGGTGCATCTACAATGTAGAACGAATGCTGTTCGAGAAGGGGTGCATCCATCTGCACTGCAGAGTTCATGCCGTTCGAAAGCACTTTGGACCGCCCTGGCTCCATGCTAGGAGATCCTGGGAGTTGTAGTTTCCCTAAAGGTGCATCTGGACTGTAGGATGACTGCCCTTTTGATATGACTTGAACCACTACAGCTCCATGCTATGGGACCCTGGGAGTTGTAGTTTCCCTAAAGGTGCATCTCTAGATCGTAGCATGAATGCCCTTTTGATACAACTTGGATCACCATGGCTCCATGCTATGGCGCCCTGGGAGTTGTAGTTTCGCCGAGGGTGGTGTGAATCCCTGGGAGTTGTAGTTTCAGTAAGGGTGCATCTCTAGACCGCAGCATGAATGCCCTTTTGAAACGACTTGGATCACCACAACTACATACTATGGGACCCTGGGAGTTGTAGTTTCGCCGAGGGTGGTGTGAATCCCTGGGAGTTGTAGTTTCAGTAAGGGTGCATCTCTAGACCGCAGCATGAATGCCCTTTTGAAACGACTTGGATCACCACAACTACATACTATGGGACCCTGGGAGTTGTAGTTTCGCTGAGGGTGCTGTGAATCCCTGGGAGTTGTAGTTTGCCAAGAAACTGGGTGTATCTACAATGAATGCTGTTCAAGAAGGGGGGCATCCATCTGCACTGCAGAGTTAATGCCGTTCGAAAGCACTTTGGATCGCCCTGGCTCCATGCTAGGAGATCCTGGGAGTTTAGTGTCATCGAGGGCATCGGAGACCCCTGCTTTCAAGTTGTTCTGACCCGCGGCAGGGAGTTCCGCTGTTCCTGGGAGCCACAATTGGGACAAACTGATGAAATGTGCCCCCAACAGCCAGCTCAACCAGGGACTGCACTCAGCCTCTATGCCTTTCTTTCACTTTCCCCCAAGCCCTAACTTTGTAACAATTCCCCAAATAAAGGTCCTTGAAATTGCAACTTTCATATCTCTAGCTTGATACTTTGTGTCACTTCTTGCCTGAACTATCTAAATGCATGAATTCCACCTTTTCCAGGCCGCGGGAGACTGCGAGCCTGCCCAGAATGCCTCCCTCGCATTCCGGGGAGACCGGATCCGCGTCGATTCAAACCGCGGATACGGAATCTCTCCGTTTGGATTTCCGTATCCACAAAATGGCGGATCAGCTCCATTTTATTTTTCTGTACTAAATTCTAACCTTATCAGCCATCTCGCTTTTCTTATTACGGGTCTCTACGCTCAGGAAATAACCTCTCAAGTTTTGAGAATATATTTTATCAGAAACAGCTGATTGTCAAAAGTGCTGGTTCCGTTGCTGCCACTCCATTTTGCCTTGCTGCCCCTTGCTCCTGCCAAGCCCTTGATCTGGAGACCCGATGTGGTTCCCCCATGGGACTTCGGGGAAGAGCCTGGCCTTGGGGCCTCTGACCTTGAAGGGGATTTCTAGTTTTCCAAGGAACAAAGCGCGGATCGCTGGGGCTCCATCTGCCAGCCTTCCCAAATATCATGGACTCTCTGCTGCATGTCTTGGATCCCACAAAGCATCATTTCTCCACATGAACTCTCTTCAAAGCTCTGCACCCAAAGTTTTCTTGTGAAATTAAATTCTTTGTTAAATATCCTTGGAGGGTGGGATAGTGATGGGGTTGGCTGCCATGAAGTACTTATGATTTATATGAATGTATATTCCTTTATGAAATTCCCCTTTGCCCCTTTAACTTTGCTGAACTCTTTGCCCCTTGCCCAACCTTGAAGTGGCACCCAGGAAGTGACCAGCTACCCGAGGGGGTCATTTGCCCTCACAAAGACAAACATTACACAAAACCTTTGCATGGAAAATAGTAAAGGAAATTCCTATTTATTTTCAGAGTAAGTCTGATAGATAGGTATTTCCTCTGGTCAGTTTTGATTGATAGAACACAATAAGGGCGAGACTGTCCCCAGGGGGTCTTCTGCCCAGCTCCGCTTGCTTCACCCGAAACCCATCACAAACACACACCTTATCAGATCAAGACAGGAAAACTCGGCTTAAACCAATCACCCTCCCATTACCAAAACAATAAGCTGATCCCTCAGCTGGCCGATTTTTCGGACGCAGGGACACCTAGGTTTCAGGAATGTCATAATCCTTTCATCCCCCATTGTTTCTCTTTGTCCCGCCTCCTCTTTCCTGATTCGCCAATTCCTTGAAGCGGGGAAAGCTCCCTGATAGGCTCCAACGAAGCGGAGAAGCCTCGTGATTGGCCCAGACTGGGGGCGGGCCGCCAAGCCTCCTCCCAGCTGTCCAGCGATCAGCCAATCACCGTCAAGCCGGGCGGGGAAGGGAGGGCGGGAATTTTGAAATCTCTGTACATGTTTTAACTATAAAAATGCTTCCAAACTTTGTATTGGTATGTTTGTATGTGAATTATCACTGCATTGCATCCGCTTCAGCTGAATCACTTCAATAAAAGCCTCAGTCGCCGCTTCTTCCGCTTTGGTGAGCATATTTAATTATTGTTAATTATAAAATTGCTGGAATTAGTCTTCTCTGTCCTCACCAAGGTAGCGGACCCTCTTTGGTGCGGTCCTAGGGGTCTCTCTTCTTGGGGAGACCCCCCCAAAGTCTAGTATCGACTTCATTAGTTTCCCTAATGAAGTCGATACAGGTGTTTTGGACTACAACTCCCACAATTCCTCAAGGTGCACCTGGACTGTAGGATGAGTGCCCTTTTGATATGACTTGAACCACCACAGCTCCATGCAATGGAGCCCTGGGAGTTGTAGTTTCACTAAAGGTGCGTGTCTAGACCGTAGCATGAACTCCCTTTCAATATGACTTGAACCACCACGGCTCCTTGCTATGGGACCCTGGGATTTGTAGTTTAGCTAAGGGTGTTGTGAATCCCTGGGAGTTGTAGTTTTAGTAAGGGTGCACCTCTAGACCGTAGGATGAATGCCCTTTTGATATGACTTGAACTACCACTGCTCCTTGCTATGTGACCCTGGGATTAGTAGTTTCTCTAGGGGTGCATTGAATCCCTCTGAGTTGCAGTTTGAAAAATTGGGTGTATCTACATTGTAGAACGAATGCTGTTTGACACCAGTTGGTAAAGCTGTAGCCCAATGCTACGGAATCTTGGGAGTTATAGTTTTACTAAGAGCGCTATGACATCCTGGGATTTGTAGTTTCACTAAGGCTGCATCTAGACTATTGGATGAATGCAGTTTGACCCTATATTAAGTGTTGTGGCCCAATGCTACTGGTGTCCCGGGAGTCGTAGTTTCAGTAAGGGTGCTATGGCATCCTGGGAGTTGGAAGATGTAGTTTCACTAAGGCTACTATGGAATCCCGGGAGTTGTAGTTTTACTAAGAGTGTATCTATAGTGCAGAATGAATGCAGTTTGACCCTACATTAAGTGCTGTAGTCCAATGCTATTGGGGTTCTGGGAGTTATAGCGTATCGAGCTACAGTACAGATGAATGCAGTTTGATCCACTTTAGCCGCTACGACTTGATGCTATGGGATCTTGGGAGTTATAGTTCCACTAAGGGCACACCCACACTGCAGAACGAACGACGTCTCGCGCCATGGAGTTGTCGCTTGGAAACTACAACTCCCAAAGCTTCCATTGTGAATCTTCCCTTATTGTTTCGTCCGAATCCGGAACCAGTGGAACAGGTTCCCTTTTGGCAGAAAAGCACAAGCAAACAGAAGATTTGATGCCACTTTGTGCCCGGAACCTCGTTTCCTCTTAAAGGGATTAACGACTTATTATTTTTAATACGCGTGATATTTAGTTCTGTCTCGGGGTTTATATTTTGGTTTTGCATATATATATATATATATTTCGGTGGGCCACTTCGAAAAAAAGGAAAAGCAAGATATCAATAATAATAATAATAAGGACTGTAATGCAGTCCGAACTATTATGAAATATAATGACACTTAAGGGGAGATGTAGTTTCCCATGGTTTAAATTTCTTTGCATAGTTTCACCCTCTCATAGTGTCGTAATATTTCATAGGTTGTACACTGAATATTCTCTTGCTTTGTGTGCGGTTAGCTGCTTTGTAGTAGTACTAATAGTAATAGTAGTAATATAATAGTAATAGTAATAGTAGTAGTAGTAATAATAATAATAATAATAATAATAATATCTATCTATCTATCTATACCAGGCATGGGCAAACTTTGGCCCTCCAGGTGTTTTGGACTACAACTCCCACAATTCCTCAAACACTCTCTGCTTCATTTGGACAAAACCTGCACTCACAGAGCTCAGGTGGTGTTGTATTTCAGTCTCAATGTTGACGTCTGTAGACAGTCCACGTCTCGCAGGCGTATAGCAGGGTTGGGAGGACAAAAGCTTTATAGTCAAGCCCCTTGGTCTCCCTACGGATGTCCCGGTCCTCAAACACTCTCTGCTTCATTTGGAAAAATGCTGCACTCACAGAGCTCAAGCGGTGTTGAATTTCAGTCTCAATGTTGACGTCTGTAGACAGTCCACGTTTTGCAGGCATATAGCAGGGTTGGGAGGAGAATAGTTTTATAGACAAGCCCCTTGGTCTCCCTACGGATGTCCTGGTTCTCAAACACTCTCTGCTTCATTCGGGAAAATGCTGCACTCACAGAGCTCAGGCAGTGTTGAATTTCAGTCTCAATGTTGACATCTGTAGACAGTCCATGTTTTGCAGGCGTATAGCAGGGTTGGGAGGAGAATAGTTTTATAAACAAGCTCCTGGGTCTCCTTACGGATAACCCGGTCCTCAAACACTCTCTGCTTCATTCGGAAAAATGCTGCACTCACAGAGTTCAGGCGGTGTTGAATTTCAGTCTCAATGTTGACGTCTGTAGACAGTCCACGTTTTGCAGGCATATAGCAGGGTTGGGAGGAGAATAGTTTTATAGACAAGCCCCTTGGTCTCCCTACGGATGTCCTGGTTCTCAAACACTCTCTGCTTCATTCGGGAAAATGCTGCACTCGCAGAGCTCAGGCGGTGTTGAATTTCAGTCTCAATGTTGACGTCTGTAGACAGTCCACGTTTTGCAGGCGTAGAGCAGGGTTGGGAGGAGAATAGTTTTATAGACAAGCCCCTTGGTCTGTCTCCCTACGGATGTCCCGGACCTCAAACACTCTCTGCTTCATTCGGAAAAATGCTGCACTCGCAGAGCTCAGGCGGTGTTGAATTTCAGTCTCAATGTTGACGTCTGTAGACAGTCCATGTTTTGCAGGCGTAGAGCAGGGTTGGGAGGAGAATAGTTTTATAAACAAGCTCCTGGGTCTCCCTATGGATGTCTCAGTCCTCAAACACTCTCTGCTTCATTCGGAAAAATGCTGCACTCACAGAGCTCAGGCGGTGTTGAATTTCAGTCTCAATGTTGACATCTGTAGACAGTCCATGTTTTGCAGGCGTAGAGCAGGGTTGGGAGGACAATAGTTTTATAAACAAGCTCCTGGGTCTCCTTACGGATAACCCGGTCCTCAAACACTCTCTGCTTCATTCGGAAAAATGCTGCACTCACAGAGTTCAGGCGGTGTTGAATTTCAGTCTCAATGTTGACGTCTGTAGACAGTCCACGTTTTGCAGGCATATAGCAGGGTTGGGAGGAGAATAGTTTTATAGACAAGCCCCTTGGTCTCCCTACGGATGTCCTGGTTCTCAAACACTCTCTGCTTCATTCGGGAAAATGCTGCACTCGCAGAGCTCAGGCGGTGTTGAATTTCAGTCTCAATGTTGACGTCTGTAGACAGTCCACGTTTTGCAGGCGTAGAGCAGGGTTGGGAGGAGAATAGTTTTATAGACAAGCCCCTTGGTCTGTCTCCCTACTGATGTCCCGGACCTCAAACACTCTCTGCTTCATTCGGAAAAATGCTGCACTCGCAGAGCTCAGGCGGTGTTGAATTTCAGTCTCAATGTTGACGTCTGTAGACAGTCCACGTTTTGCAGGCGTAGAGCAGGGTTGGGAGGAGAATAGTTTTATAAACAAGCTCCTGGGTCTCCTTACGGATAACCCGGTCCTCAAACACTCTCTGCTTCATTCGGAAAAATGCTGCACTCACAGAGCTCAGGCGGTGTTGAATTTCAGTCTCACTGTTGACGTCTGTAGACAGTCCACGTTTTGCAGGCATAGAGCAGGGTTGGGAGGACAATAGCTTTATAGACAAGCCCATTGGTCTCCCTACGGATGTCCCGATCCTCAAACACTCTCTGCTTCATTCGGAAAAATGCTGCACTCGCAGAGCTCAGGCGGTGTTGAATTTCAGTCTCAATGTTGACGTCTGTAGACAGTCCATGTTTTGCAGGCGTATAGCAGGGTTGGGAGGAGAATAGTTTTATAAACAAGCTCCTGGGTCTCCTTACGGATAACCCGGTCCTCAAACACTCTCTGCTTCATTCGGAAAAATGCTGCACTCACAGAGCTCAGGCGGTGTTGAATTTCAGTCTCAATGTTGACGTCTGTAGACAGTCCATGTTTTGCAGGCGTATAGCAGGGTTGGGAGGAGAATAGTTTTATAAACAAGCTCCTGGGTCTCCCTATGGATGTCTCAGTCCTCAAACACTCTCTGCTTCATTCGGAAAAATGCTGCACTCGCAGAGCTCAGGCGGTGTTGAATTTCAGTCTCACTGTTGACGTCTGTAGACAGTCCACGTTTCGCAGGCATAGAGCAGGGTTGGGAGGAGAATGGCTTTATAGACAAGCCCCTTGGTCTCCCTACGGATGTCCCGATCCTCAAACACTCTCTGCTTCATTCGGAAAAATGCTGCACTCGCAGAGCTCAGGCGGTGTTGAATTTCAGTCTCAATGTTGACGTCTGTAGACAGTCCATGTTTTGCAGGCATATAGCAGGGTTGGGAGGAGAATAGTTTTATAAACAAGCTCCTGGGTCTCCTTACGGATAACCCGGTCCTCAAACACTCTCTGCTTCATTCGGAAAAATGCTGCACTCACAGAGCTCAGGCGGTGTTGAATTTCAGTCTCAATGTTGACGTCTGTAGACAGTCCATGTTTTGCAGGCGTATAGCAGGGTTGGGAGGAGAATAGTTTTATAAACAAGCCCCTTGGCCTCTCTACAGATGTCCTAGTCCTCAAACACCCTGCTTCATTCGGGAAAATGCTGCACTCACAGAGCTCAGGCGGTGTTGTATTTCAGTCTCACTGTTGACGTCTGTAGACAGTCCACGTTTTGCAGGCATATAGCAGGGTTGGGAGGGGAATGGCTTTATAGACAAGCCCCTTGGTCTCCCTTTGGATGTCCCGGTCCTCAAACACTCTCTGCTTCATTCGGGAAAATGCTGCGCTCGCAGAGCTCAGGCGGTGTTGAATTTCAGTCTCAATGTTGACGTCTGTAGACAGTCCATGTTTTGCAGGCGTATAGCAGGGTTGGGAGGAGAATAGTTTTATAAACAAGCTCCTGGGTCTCCTTACGGATAACCCGGTCCTCAAACACTCTCTGCTTCATTCGGGAAAATGCTGCACTCACAGAGCTCAGGCGGTGTTGAATTTCAGTCTCAATGTTGACGTCTGTAGACAGTCCATGTTTTGCAGGCGTATAGCAGGGTTGGGAGGAGAATAGTTTTATAAACAAGCCCCTTGGCCTCTCTACAGATGTCCTAGTCCTCAAACACCCTGCTTCATTCGGGAAAATGCTGCACTCACAGAGCTCAGGCGGTGTTGTATTTCAGTCTCACTGTTGACGTCTGTAGACAGTCCACGTTTTGCAGGCATATAGCAGGGTTGGGAGGGGAATGGCTTTATAGACAAGCCCCTTGGTCTCCCTTTGGATGTCCCGGTCCTCAAACACTCTCTGCTTCATTCGGGAAAATGCTGCGCTCGCAGAGCTCAGGCGGTGTTGAATTTCAGTCTCAATGTTGACGTCTGTAGACAGTCCATGTTTTGCAGGCGTATAGCAGGGTTGGGAGGAGAATAGTTTTATAAACAAGCTCCTGGGTCTCCTTACGGATAACCCGGTCCTCAAACACTCTCTGCTTCATTCGGGAAAATGCTGCACTCACAGAGCTCAGGCGGTGTTGAATTTCAGTCTCAATGTTGACGTCTGTAGACAGTCCATGTTTTGCAGGCGTATAGCAGGGTTGGGAGGAGAATAGTTTTATAAACAAGCTCCTGGGTCTCCTTACGGATAACCCGGTCCTCAAACACTCTCTGCTTCATTCGGAAAAATGCTGCACTCGCAGAGCTCAGGCGGTGTTGAATTTCAGTCTCACTGTTGACGTCTGTAGACAGTCCACGTTTCGCAGGCATGGAGCAGGGTTGGGAGGAGAATGGCTTTATAGACAAGCCCCTTGGTCTCCCTACGGATGTCCCGATCCTCAAACACTCTCTGCTTCATTCGGAAAAATGCTGCACTCGCAGAGCTCAGGCGGTGTTGAATTTCAGTCTCAATGTTGACGTCTGTAGACAGTCCATGTTTTGCAGGCGTATAGCAGGGTTGGGAGGAGAATAGTTTTATAAACAAGCTCCTGGGTCTCCTTACGGATAACCCGGTCCTCAAACACTCTCTGCTTCATTCGGAAAAATGCTGCACTCACAGAGCTCAGGCGGTGTTGAATTTCAGTCTCAATGTTGACGTCTGTAGACAGTCCATGTTTTGCAGGCGTATAGCAGGGTTGGGAGGAGAATAGTTTTATAAACAAGCCCCTTGGCCTCTCTACAGATGTCCTAGTCCTCAAACACCCTGCTTCATTCGGGAAAATGCTGCACTCACAGAGCTCAGGCGGTGTTGTATTTCAGTCTCACTGTTGACGTCTGTAGACAGTCCACGTTTTGCAGGCATATAGCAGGGTTGGGAGGGGAATGGCTTTATAGACAAGCCCCTTGGTCTCCCTTTGGATGTCCCGGTCCTCAAACACTCTCTGCTTCATTCGGGAAAATGCTGCGCTCGCAGAGCTCAGGCGGTGTTGAATTTCAGTCTCAATGTTGACGTCTGTAGACAGTCCATGTTTTGCAGGCGTATAGCAGGGTTGGGAGGAGAATAGTTTTATAAACAAGCTCCTGGGTCTCCTTACGGATAACCCGGTCCTCAAACACTCTCTGCTTCATTCGGAAAAATGCTGCACTCACAGAGCTCAGGCGGTGTTGAATTTCAGTCTCAATGTTGACGTCTGTAGACAGTCCATGTTTTGCAGGCGTATAGCAGGGTTGGGAGGAGAATAGTTTTATAAACAAGCTCCTGGGTCTCCCTATGGATGTCTCAGTCCTCAAACACTCTCTGCTTCATTCGGAAAAATGCTGCACTCGCAGAGCTCAGGCGGTGTTGAATTTCAGTCTCACTGTTGACGTCTGTAGACAGTCCACGTTTCGCAGGCATAGAGCAGGGTTGGGAGGAGAATGGCTTTATAGACAAGCCCCTTGGTCTCCCTACGGATGTCCCGATCCTCAAACACTCTCTGCTTCATTCGGAAAAATGCTGCACTCGCAGAGCTCAGGCGGTGTTGAATTTCAGTCTCAATGTTGACGTCTGTAGACAGTCCATGTTTTGCAGGCATATAGCAGGGTTGGGAGGAGAATAGTTTTATAAACAAGCTCCTGGGTCTCCTTACGGATAACCCGGTCCTCAAACACTCTCTGCTTCATTCGGAAAAATGCTGCACTCACAGAGCTCAGGCGGTGTTGAATTTCAGTCTCAATGTTGACGTCTGTAGACAGTCCATGTTTTGCAGGCGTATAGCAGGGTTGGGAGGAGAATAGTTTTATAAACAAGCCCCTTGGCCTCTCTACAGATGTCCTAGTCCTCAAACACCCTGCTTCATTCGGGAAAATGCTGCACTCACAGAGCTCAGGCGGTGTTGTATTTCAGTCTCACTGTTGACGTCTGTAGACAGTCCACGTTTTGCAGGCATATAGCAGGGTTGGGAGGGGAATGGCTTTATAGACAAGCCCCTTGGTCTCCCTTTGGATGTCCCGGTCCTCAAACACTCTCTGCTTCATTCGGGAAAATGCTGCGCTCGCAGAGCTCAGGCGGTGTTGAATTTCAGTCTCAATGTTGACGTCTGTAGACAGTCCATGTTTTGCAGGCGTATAGCAGGGTTGGGAGGAGAATAGTTTTATAAACAAGCTCCTGGGTCTCCTTACGGATAACCCGGTCCTCAAACACTCTCTGCTTCATTCGGGAAAATGCTGCACTCACAGAGCTCAGGCGGTGTTGAATTTCAGTCTCAATGTTGACGTCTGTAGACAGTCCATGTTTTGCAGGCGTATAGCAGGGTTGGGAGGAGAATAGTTTTATAAACAAGCCCCTTGGCCTCTCTACAGATGTCCTAGTCCTCAAACACCCTGCTTCATTCGGGAAAATGCTGCACTCACAGAGCTCAGGCGGTGTTGTATTTCAGTCTCACTGTTGACGTCTGTAGACAGTCCACGTTTTGCAGGCATATAGCAGGGTTGGGAGGGGAATGGCTTTATAGACAAGCCCCTTGGTCTCCCTTTGGATGTCCCGGTCCTCAAACACTCTCTGCTTCATTCGGGAAAATGCTGCGCTCGCAGAGCTCAGGCGGTGTTGAATTTCAGTCTCAATGTTGACGTCTGTAGACAGTCCATGTTTTGCAGGCGTATAGCAGGGTTGGGAGGAGAATAGTTTTATAAACAAGCTCCTGGGTCTCCTTACGGATAACCCGGTCCTCAAACACTCTCTGCTTCATTCGGGAAAATGCTGCACTCACAGAGCTCAGGCGGTGTTGAATTTCAGTCTCAATGTTGACGTCTGTAGACAGTCCATGTTTTGCAGGCGTATAGCAGGGTTGGGAGGAGAATAGTTTTATAAACAAGCTCCTGGGTCTCCTTACGGATAACCCGGTCCTCAAACACTCTCTGCTTCATTCGGAAAAATGCTGCACTCGCAGAGCTCAGGCGGTGTTGAATTTCAGTCTCACTGTTGACGTCTGTAGACAGTCCACGTTTCGCAGGCATAGAGCAGGGTTGGGAGGAGAATGGCTTTATAGACAAGCCCCTTGGTCTCCCTACGGATGTCCCGATCCTCAAACACTCTCTGCTTCATTCGGAAAAATGCTGCACTCGCAGAGCTCAGGCGGTGTTGAATTTCAGTCTCAATGTTGACGTCTGTAGACAGTCCATGTTTTGCAGGCGTATAGCAGGGTTGGGAGGAGAATAGTTTTATAAACAAGCTCCTGGGTCTCCTTACGGATAACCCGGTCCTCAAACACTCTCTGCTTCATTCGGAAAAATGCTGCACTCACAGAGCTCAGGCGGTGTTGAATTTCAGTCTCAATGTTGACGTCTGTAGACAGTCCATGTTTTGCAGGCGTATAGCAGGGTTGGGAGGAGAATAGTTTTATAAACAAGCCCCTTGGCCTCTCTACAGATGTCCTAGTCCTCAAACACCCTGCTTCATTCGGGAAAATGCTGCACTCACAGAGCTCAGGCGGTGTTGTATTTCAGTCTCACTGTTGACGTCTGTAGACAGTCCACGTTTTGCAGGCATATAGCAGGGTTGGGAGGGGAATGGCTTTATAGACAAGCCCCTTGGTCTCCCTTTGGATGTCCCGGTCCTCAAACACTCTCTGCTTCATTCGGGAAAATGCTGCGCTCGCAGAGCTCAGGCGGTGTTGAATTTCAGTCTCAATGTTGACGTCTGTAGACAGTCCATGTTTTGCAGGCGTATAGCAGGGTTGGGAGGAGAATAGTTTTATAAACAAGCTCCTGGGTCTCCTTACGGATAACCCGGTCCTCAAACACTCTCTGCTTCATTCGGGAAAATGCTGCACTCACAGAGCTCAGGCGGTGTTGAATTTCAGTCTCAATGTTGACGTCTGTAGACAGTCCATGTTTTGCAGGCGTATAGCAGGGTTGGGAGGAGAATAGTTTTATAAACAAGCCCCTTGGCCTCTCTACAGATGTCCTAGTCCTCAAACACCCTGCTTCATTCGGGAAAATGCTGCACTCACAGAGCTCAGGCGGTGTTGTATTTCAGTCTCACTGTTGACGTCTGTAGACAGTCCACGTTTTGCAGGCATATAGCAGGGTTGGGAGGGGAATGGCTTTATAGACAAGCCCCTTGGTCTCCCTTTGGATGTCCCGGTCCTCAAACACTCTCTGCTTCATTCGGGAAAATGCTGCGCTCGCAGAGCTCAGGCGGTGTTGAATTTCAGTCTCAATGTTGACGTCTGTAGACAGTCCATGTTTTGCAGGCGTATAGCAGGGTTGGGAGGAGAATAGTTTTATAAACAAGCTCCTGGGTCTCCTTACGGATAACCCGGTCCTCAAACACTCTCTGCTTCATTCGGGAAAATGCTGCACTCACAGAGCTCAGGCGGTGTTGAATTTCAGTCTCAATGTTGACGTCTGTAGACAGTCCATGTTTTGCAGGCGTATAGCAGGGTTGGGAGGAGAATAGTTTTATAAACAAGCTCCTGGGTCTCCTTACGGATAACCCGGTCCTCAAACACTCTCTGCTTCATTCGGAAAAATGCTGCACTCGCAGAGCTCAGGCGGTGTTGAATTTCAGTCTCACTGTTGACGTCTGTAGACAGTCCACGTTTCGCAGGCATGGAGCAGGGTTGGGAGGAGAATGGCTTTATAGACAAGCCCCTTGGTCTCCCTACGGATGTCCCGATCCTCAAACACTCTCTGCTTCATTCGGAAAAATGCTGCACTCGCAGAGCTCAGGCGGTGTTGAATTTCAGTCTCAATGTTGACGTCTGTAGACAGTCCATGTTTTGCAGGCGTATAGCAGGGTTGGGAGGAGAATAGTTTTATAAACAAGCTCCTGGGTCTCCTTACGGATAACCCGGTCCTCAAACACTCTCTGCTTCATTCGGAAAAATGCTGCACTCACAGAGCTCAGGCGGTGTTGAATTTCAGTCTCAATGTTGACGTCTGTAGACAGTCCATGTTTTGCAGGCGTATAGCAGGGTTGGGAGGAGAATAGTTTTATAAACAAGCCCCTTGGCCTCTCTACAGATGTCCTAGTCCTCAAACACCCTGCTTCATTCGGGAAAATGCTGCACTCACAGAGCTCAGGCGGTGTTGTATTTCAGTCTCACTGTTGACGTCTGTAGACAGTCCACGTTTTGCAGGCATATAGCAGGGTTGGGAGGGGAATGGCTTTATAGACAAGCCCCTTGGTCTCCCTTTGGATGTCCCGGTCCTCAAACACTCTCTGCTTCATTCGGGAAAATGCTGCGCTCGCAGAGCTCAGGCGGTGTTGAATTTCAGTCTCAATGTTGACGTCTGTAGACAGTCCATGTTTTGCAGGCGTATAGCAGGGTTGGGAGGAGAATAGTTTTATAAACAAGCTCCTGGGTCTCCTTACGGATAACCCGGTCCTCAAACACTCTCTGCTTCATTCGGAAAAATGCTGCACTCACAGAGCTCAGGCGGTGTTGAATTTCAGTCTCAATGTTGACGTCTGTAGACAGTCCATGTTTTGCAGGCGTATAGCAGGGTTGGGAGGAGAATAGTTTTATAAACAAGCTCCTGGGTCTCCCTATGGATGTCTCAGTCCTCAAACACTCTCTGCTTCATTCGGAAAAATGCTGCACTCGCAGAGCTCAGGCGGTGTTGAATTTCAGTCTCACTGTTGACGTCTGTAGACAGTCCACGTTTCGCAGGCATAGAGCAGGGTTGGGAGGAGAATGGCTTTATAGACAAGCCCCTTGGTCTCCCTACGGATGTCCCGATCCTCAAACACTCTCTGCTTCATTCGGAAAAATGCTGCACTCGCAGAGCTCAGGCGGTGTTGAATTTCAGTCTCAATGTTGACGTCTGTAGACAGTCCATGTTTTGCAGGCATATAGCAGGGTTGGGAGGAGAATAGTTTTATAAACAAGCTCCTGGGTCTCCTTACGGATAACCCGGTCCTCAAACACTCTCTGCTTCATTCGGAAAAATGCTGCACTCACAGAGCTCAGGCGGTGTTGAATTTCAGTCTCAATGTTGACGTCTGTAGACAGTCCATGTTTTGCAGGCGTATAGCAGGGTTGGGAGGAGAATAGTTTTATAAACAAGCCCCTTGGCCTCTCTACAGATGTCCTAGTCCTCAAACACCCTGCTTCATTCGGGAAAATGCTGCACTCACAGAGCTCAGGCGGTGTTGTATTTCAGTCTCACTGTTGACGTCTGTAGACAGTCCACGTTTTGCAGGCATATAGCAGGGTTGGGAGGGGAATGGCTTTATAGACAAGCCCCTTGGTCTCCCTTTGGATGTCCCGGTCCTCAAACACTCTCTGCTTCATTCGGGAAAATGCTGCGCTCGCAGAGCTCAGGCGGTGTTGAATTTCAGTCTCAATGTTGACGTCTGTAGACAGTCCATGTTTTGCAGGCGTATAGCAGGGTTGGGAGGAGAATAGTTTTATAAACAAGCTCCTGGGTCTCCTTACGGATAACCCGGTCCTCAAACACTCTCTGCTTCATTCGGGAAAATGCTGCACTCACAGAGCTCAGGCGGTGTTGAATTTCAGTCTCAATGTTGACGTCTGTAGACAGTCCATGTTTTGCAGGCGTATAGCAGGGTTGGGAGGAGAATAGTTTTATAAACAAGCCCCTTGGCCTCTCTACAGATGTCCTAGTCCTCAAACACCCTGCTTCATTCGGGAAAATGCTGCACTCACAGAGCTCAGGCGGTGTTGTATTTCAGTCTCACTGTTGACGTCTGTAGACAGTCCACGTTTTGCAGGCATATAGCAGGGTTGGGAGGGGAATGGCTTTATAGACAAGCCCCTTGGTCTCCCTTTGGATGTCCCGGTCCTCAAACACTCTCTGCTTCATTCGGGAAAATGCTGCGCTCGCAGAGCTCAGGCGGTGTTGAATTTCAGTCTCAATGTTGACGTCTGTAGACAGTCCATGTTTTGCAGGCGTATAGCAGGGTTGGGAGGAGAATAGTTTTATAAACAAGCTCCTGGGTCTCCTTACGGATAACCCGGTCCTCAAACACTCTCTGCTTCATTCGGGAAAATGCTGCACTCACAGAGCTCAGGCGGTGTTGAATTTCAGTCTCAATGTTGACGTCTGTAGACAGTCCATGTTTTGCAGGCGTATAGCAGGGTTGGGAGGAGAATAGTTTTATAAACAAGCTCCTGGGTCTCCTTACGGATAACCCGGTCCTCAAACACTCTCTGCTTCATTCGGAAAAATGCTGCACTCGCAGAGCTCAGGCGGTGTTGAATTTCAGTCTCACTGTTGACGTCTGTAGACAGTCCACGTTTCGCAGGCATAGAGCAGGGTTGGGAGGAGAATGGCTTTATAGACAAGCCCCTTGGTCTCCCTACGGATGTCCCGATCCTCAAACACTCTCTGCTTCATTCGGAAAAATGCTGTACTCGCAGAGCTCAGGCGGTGTTGAATTTCAGTCTCAATGTTGACGTCTGTAGACAGTCCATGTTTTGCAGGCGTATAGCAGGGTTGGGAGGAGAATAGTTTTATAAACAAGCTCCTGGGTCTCCTTACGGATAACCCGGTCCTCAAACACTCTCTGCTTCATTCGGAAAAATGCTGCACTCACAGAGCTCAGGCGGTGTTGAATTTCAGTCTCAATGTTGACGTCTGTAGACAGTCCATGTTTTGCAGGCGTATAGCAGGGTTGGGAGGAGAATAGTTTTATAAACAAGCCCCTTGGCCTCTCTACAGATGTCCTAGTCCTCAAACACCCTGCTTCATTCGGGAAAATGCTGCACTCACAGAGCTCAGGCGGTGTTGTATTTCAGTCTCACTGTTGACGTCTGTAGACAGTCCACGTTTTGCAGGCATATAGCAGGGTTGGGAGGGGAATGGCTTTATAGACAAGCCCCTTGGTCTCCCTTTGGATGTCCCGGTCCTCAAACACTCTCTGCTTCATTCGGGAAAATGCTGCGCTCGCAGAGCTCAGGCGGTGTTGAATTTCAGTCTCAATGTTGACGTCTGTAGACAGTCCATGTTTTGCAGGCGTATAGCAGGGTTGGGAGGAGAATAGTTTTATAAACAAGCTCCTGGGTCTCCTTACGGATAACCCGGTCCTCAAACACTCTCTGCTTCATTCGGGAAAATGCTGCACTCACAGAGCTCAGGCGGTGTTGAATTTCAGTCTCAATGTTGACGTCTGTAGACAGTCCATGTTTTGCAGGCGTATAGCAGGGTTGGGAGGAGAATAGTTTTATAAACAAGCCCCTTGGCCTCTCTACAGATGTCCTAGTCCTCAAACACCCTGCTTCATTCGGGAAAATGCTGCACTCACAGAGCTCAGGCGGTGTTGTATTTCAGTCTCACTGTTGACGTCTGTAGACAGTCCACGTTTTGCAGGCATATAGCAGGGTTGGGAGGGGAATGGCTTTATAGACAAGCCCCTTGGTCTCCCTTTGGATGTCCCGGTCCTCAAACACTCTCTGCTTCATTCGGGAAAATGCTGCGCTCGCAGAGCTCAGGCGGTGTTGAATTTCAGTCTCAATGTTGACGTCTGTAGACAGTCCATGTTTTGCAGGCGTATAGCAGGGTTGGGAGGAGAATAGTTTTATAAACAAGCTCCTGGGTCTCCTTACGGATAACCCGGTCCTCAAACACTCTCTGCTTCATTCGGGAAAATGCTGCACTCACAGAGCTCAGGCGGTGTTGAATTTCAGTCTCAATGTTGACGTCTGTAGACAGTCCATGTTTTGCAGGCGTATAGCAGGGTTGGGAGGAGAATAGTTTTATAAACAAGCTCCTGGGTCTCCTTACGGATAACCCGGTCCTCAAACACTCTCTGCTTCATTCGGAAAAATGCTGCACTCGCAGAGCTCAGGCGGTGTTGAATTTCAGTCTCACTGTTGACGTCTGTAGACAGTCCACGTTTCGCAGGCATGGAGCAGGGTTGGGAGGAGAATGGCTTTATAGACAAGCCCCTTGGTCTCCCTACGGATGTCCCGATCCTCAAACACTCTCTGCTTCATTCGGAAAAATGCTGCACTCGCAGAGCTCAGGCGGTGTTGAATTTCAGTCTCAATGTTGACGTCTGTAGACAGTCCATGTTTTGCAGGCGTATAGCAGGGTTGGGAGGAGAATAGTTTTATAAACAAGCCCCTTGGCCTCTCTACAGATGTCCTAGTCCTCAAACACCCTGCTTCATTCGGGAAAATGCTGCACTCACAGAGCTCAGGCGGTGTTGTATTTCAGTCTCACTGTTGACGTCTGTAGACAGTCCACGTTTTGCAGGCATATAGCAGGGTTGGGAGGGGAATGGCTTTATAGACAAGCCCCTTGGTCTCCCTTTGGATGTCCCGGTCCTCAAACACTCTCTGCTTCATTCGGGAAAATGCTGCGCTCGCAGAGCTCAGGCGGTGTTGAATTTCAGTCTCAATGTTGACGTCTGTAGACAGTCCATGTTTTGCAGGCGTATAGCAGGGTTGGGAGGAGAATAGTTTTATAAACAAGCTCCTGGGTCTCCTTACGGATAACCCGGTCCTCAAACACTCTCTGCTTCATTCGGGAAAATGCTGCACTCACAGAGCTCAGGCGGTGTTGAATTTCAGTCTCAATGTTGACGTCTGTAGACAGTCCATGTTTTGCAGGCGTATAGCAGGGTTGGGAGGAGAATAGTTTTATAAACAAGCCCCTTGGCCTCTCTACAGATGTCCTAGTCCTCAAACACCCTGCTTCATTCGGGAAAATGCTGCACTCACAGAGCTCAGGCGGTGTTGTATTTCAGTTTCACTGTTGACGTCTGTAGACAGTCCACGTTTTGCAGGCATATAGCAGGGTTGGGAGGGGAATGGCTTTATAGACAAGCCCCTTGGTCTCCCTTTGGATGTCCCGGTCCTCAAACACTCTCTGCTTCATTCGGGAAAATGCTGCGCTCGCAGAGCTCAGGCGGTGTTGCATTTCGGTGTCGATGTTGACTTTGGTGGAGAGGTGGCTGCCAAGGGAGAGGAAATGGTCCACATTTTCTAATGTTACATTCGAATTAATGCCCAAATTAAGCAAACCTTGCTTTCCAAAGTCCTGCTAATTACAGAATCTGAAACTTCAGAGGCGTCGCTTTCACAGGCCGGACACGAGGTGGCGCTCCAACCTCAGAGTCCATTCTCTGCAGTTCTATTGTTTCTGGTTGCAATCCTTAAGTTTAGCATCACAATCATTCTTCATTGCAGTTGAAAATAATCTAAATAAGGACCACCCCACCCAGTTAGACACCAACCAACCACCACCACCACCACTACCACCACCACCATCATTTTATATGCCCCTTGGAGTAAATAAACGGCGTTCTATTTTTGCATCATTCCGCAAAGTCTAAAAACACGAAAAAAACCATGGTTTGAAGCCAAGGCTTTGCAAGGAATAGATGGGCCCAGAAGCAGCTTTTCTATATATATATATATATTAGGGCTGGGCGGTTTCGTTTCGTTAATTCGTAATTTGTTAAAAATTTGTTATTTTTTTGTTAACGAAGCGATAACGAACCATTCTGGAGCAACTTAAAAACGAAACGAATTTTTCAATTCGTTTCGTAAATGCTTCGTATTTCGTTATGTATTCGTTTCGTTATTGGTTTGAGGTCGTTTCGTTATTATTTCCGCATGTCTGGGGCAAGTTTTATAGTTGTTGTTTGTTTAATTAGTGAAAAAAATTTATAATATCACACCAACAGTCAACAACAGAGGGAGAGGGAAGCTTCAAAAGTTTTTTTAGCGTATTGCGCGATCGCGGCCGCCATTAACGAATCGATTCGTTATTGTTTCGTTATCGATTCGTTATTGTTTTGTAATTTTTTTACCATTTACGAAATTTCGTAAATATCGAACTTTTTTTATAAAAAAAATCAGAATTCTTTTAAATATCGAAATGCAAAAAACCCAAAAAAACCGAATCGATTTTAGAAACAAATTTTTACATATATATATATAAGGGCTGGGTAACCACGGAAAAATTTGTTTCTAAACTTGATTCGTTTCCAGGGGGTGCTAGCGTTTCCAAATTCTAAATACTTCCGAAATTTTGAGATTTCAAAATTTCATTATTTACGAAATTTCGTTAATTTCAAATCAATTCGTTAATGGCGGACGCGATTGCGCAATATGCTAAAAAACCACCTCCAAATGGGGCAGGGGGAACTTCTGAAGCTTCCCTCTCCCTCTGTTGTTGACTGTTGGTGTGATAAAACAAACAACAACTATGAAACTTGCACCAGACATGCGGAAATAATTACGAAACAATTACGAAATAATTAGAAAATAATTTCGAAATAATAACGAAACAATAACGAAATAAACTGAAAAAATTGTATCGAATCTAATTTACTCCTCACACTATTCCTGCATGGCTCCATATCGGATCGTAAGCTAATTTAAATACGAATTAATAACGAATTACGAAATTAATGAACGAAACCGCCCAGCCCTAGTATATATATATATATATATATATATATATATACACATACACACACACACATACATACACTAGTTGTCCCCTGCCACGCATTGCTTTGGCCCATGTTTATATGTATATATGTTTTGTGTATATGTTTTGTGTGTGTATATATGCGTTTATGTATGTGTATATATTTGTGTATCTGTGTATGTATGGGTGTTTGCATATATATATATATATATAGAGAGAGAGAGAGAGAGAGAGAGAGAGATAGATGTATATGTGTGTGTGTGTGCATATGTGTGTGTATATATGTGTGTATACACGTGTATATCTTTGTGTATTTCTGTGTTTATATGTGTATATGTATATTGAGTATATGTGTGTGCTTGTGTATATATATGTGTATGTCTATATGTGTATGTGTGTATGTGTAGTCTGTGTATATGTTTTGTGTGTGTATATATGTGTTTATGTGTGTATATTTGTGTATCTGTGTATGTATGTGTGTTTGCATATATAGATAGATAGATAGATAGATAGATAGATAGATAGATAGAGCTAGGGGTGGTGACGGCTGACAGGGAGCTCTGGCGTGGGCTGGTCCATGAGGTCACGAAGAGTTGGAGACGACTGAACAAATCCACAACAACAGATATATATAGATATATAGATGGATGTATATGTGTGTGTGTGCACATATCTGTGTGTATATGTTTGTATATATTTGTGTATTTTTGTGTTTATATGTGTATATGTATATGGAGTATATGTGTGTGCTTGTATATATATATGTGTATGTGTGCATGTGTATATGTAATTATATGTGTATGTGTGCATGTATGTGTGCATGTGTATATTTGTGTGTGCTTGTGTATATATGTGTGTATGTATGTCTATATGTGTATGTATATGTGCATGTGTATATGTAAATATATGTGTATGTGTGCATGTACGCGTGCATGTGTATATGTATGCGCATATTTATATGTATATGTGTGCATGTGTATATTTGTGTGTGCTTGTATATATATATGTGTATGTATGTCTATATGTGTATGTATGTATATGTGCATGTGTATATGTAAATATATGTGTATGTGTGCATGTATGCGTGCATGTGTATATGTATGCGCATATTTATATGTATATGTGTGCATGTGTATATTTGTGTGTGCTTGTGTATATATATGTGTATGTATGTATATATATGTGTATGAATGTATATGTGCATGTGTATATGTAAATATATGTGTATGTGTGCATGTACGCGTGCATGTGTATATGTATGCACATATTTATATGTATATGTGTGCATGTGTATATTTGTGTGTGCTTGTGTATATATATGTGTATGTATGTCTATATGTGTATGTATGTATATGTGCATGTGTATATGTAAATATATGTGTATGTGTGCATGTATGCGTGCATGTGTATATGTATGCGTATATTTATATGTATATGTGTGCATGTGTATATTTGTGTGTGCTTGTGTATATATGTGTATGTATGTCTATATGTGTATGTGTGCATGTGTATATGTAATTATATGTGTATGTGTGCATGTACGCGTGCATGTGTATATGTATGCGTATATTTATATGTATATGTGTGCATGTGTATATTTGTGTGTGCTTGTGTATATATATGTGTATGTATGTATATATATGTGTATGAATGTATATGTGCATGTGTATATGTAACAACTATATGTGTATGTGTGCATGTGTATATGTATGCATATATTTGTGTGTGCTTGTGTATATATTTGTGTGTGTATGTATATATGTGTGCATGTGCATATGTATATGAGTGTATGTGTATATGTATATATAGTTTCTTTTGGGGGTTTTTACGTCCGTTCGGCTGGTTTTTTCTGTGTTTTTATGAGTGATGGTCACTCGTTGGCCTGAGAGGTGCCTTGTGTCCAAATTTGGTGTCCATTCGTCCAGTGGATTTTGAGTTCCATTTGTATTGATATAGACTGAGTGACTTGCCTAGACCTTCCTTGGGTGATGAATGCCATGGTCCCCTTTCTTGTTTTCCTGCTTCCTTCCAAAGGTCACCAAATACTCCTTTTCCCGGAGCGAGAGGCGAGTAAAGTGACGACACTAGAGAAGGAGGGGAGGCAGGTAAGGCAATACCTGCCATTCAGGTGGCTCCCAGCAAAGGGATCGCCTTACCTGCGAGACCCACCTGGGAAGGAAAGCCCTCTCTTGGCCCAGAAGGAGGAAGGGGCGTGCCCGCACTTTCACTGCCAAGGCTGCAAGGCTATGGGGCCCTGGGAGTTGTAGTTTGGATGAGGCCTCTTGCCCCCTCGGCCAAAGAGCAGCCAGCAAACTGCAAACTCCCAGGATCCCATAGCACTGCAGCCAGGACAATTCTGCTGCATCCATTCTACAGGGTAGAGGCATCCTCAGCAAAACTACAACTCCTAGGATCCCATAGCATATCAAATGGTGCAAAATTGCATTTGTTCCTTAATGAAAGTCCCAGTTTCCTGTAGCATTGCCGCCAGCCGGTTCAGGCAAAATTGCAATCGTTCTACAGTGTAGATGTGTCCTTAGTGCAATTACAAGTCCCATGTGTCCTTAGTGAATCTACAACTCCCAGGATCCCATAGCCTTGTAGCCAGCACAATTCAAGGGGTGCAAAATTGCATTCGTTCTACAGTGTAGATGTGTCCTTAGTGCAACTACAAGTCCCATGTGTCCTTAGTGAATCTACAACTCCCAGGATCCCATAGCATTGCAGCCAGGACAATTCAAATGGTGCAAAATTGCATTTGTTCTGCACTAGATGTGTCCTTAGTGCAACTACAAGTCCCATGTGACCTTAGTGAAACTACAACTCCCAGGATCCCATAGCATTGCAGCCAGGACAATTCAGGTGGTGCAAAATTGCATTTGTTCTATAGTGTAGATGTGTCCTTAGTGCAACTACAATCCCATGTGACCTTAGCGAAACTACAACTCCCAGGATGCCCTTTAAACCCACATAGATAAGAATAGCGAAGAATGCTGGGAGCTGCAGTACGGCGGCAACCTCTTTTGAAAAAGCTGGAGTGCTCTCACCTTACCGAATGGGGTTGCCAACTGACCAGAGGGGGAAAGCCTTATGTCCTGCTCCTCTGTCATTAAGAGTGGTTGGTCCTCCAACTATCTTGTAGAATCAATGCAAAGGTGGCGGAAACAGAAGAACGGCCTGCCTCAGGGGAGCATGCTTGCTCCATCCATGTTCAACATCGACACAAATGACCAGCCACTGCCAGAAGGGACGGAGAGCTTCATCTATGCTGACGATCGTGCCATCACCGCTCAAGGAAATCAGCTACCGAACAGGAGCTTTTTTGTTGAGTTCCAGGGCCAGAGAAGCAGATGGCGGAAACAGAAGAACGGCCTGCCTCAGGGGAGCGTGCTCGCTCCATCCATGTTCAACATCTACACAAATGACCAGCCACTGCCAGAAGGGACAGAGAGCTTCATCTATGCTGATGATCGTGCCATCACTGCCTAAGCAGGGAGCTTTGAGATGGTAGAACAGAAGCTCTCTGAAGCTCTAGGTGCTCTTACTGCCTATTACAGGGAAAACCAGCTGATCCCTAATCCATCTAAAACACAGACACGTGCCTTTCATCTCAAGAACAGAGAAGCATGCTGAGCTCTGAGGATTATGACCTGGGAAGGAAGGAATCCCACGGGAGCATTGCAGTGCACCAAAGTACCTGGGAGTCACTCTGGACCATGCTCTGACCGACAAGAAGCACTCCCTGAACATCAAGCAAAAAGTGGGTGCTAGAAACAACATCATACGAAAGCTGACTGGCACAACCTGGGGATCACAACCAGACACAGTGAAGACATCTGCCCTTGCGCTATGCTACTCTGCTGCTGCGTACGCATGCCCAGTGTGGAACACACCTCACCACGCTAAAACAGTGGATGTGGCTCTTAATGAGACATGCCGCATCATCACGGGGTGTCTGCGCCCCACACCACTGGAGAAATTACACTGCTTAGCCGGTATTGCACCACCTGACATCCGCCGGGAAGGAGCAGCCAATAGTGAAAGGACCAAGGCAGAGACATCTCCTGCTCATCCCTTGTTTGGGTATCAGCCAGCACGTCAACGACTTAAATCCAGACATAGTTTTCTAAGATCTACAGAGACACTCGCCTGAACACCTCAGCAAGCGAGAGTCCAAAAGTGGCAGGTGAAAACCTGGAACTTGATACCAAATGAGAGACTCCCCCATGGGCACACAGGAGACTGGGCGACTTGGAAGGCGCTGAACAGACTGCGCTCTGGCACCACGAGATGCAGAGCCAACCTTCAGAAATGGGGCCACAAAGAGGAGTCCACGACATGCAAGTGTGGAGAAGAAGAGCCAACCACTGACCACCTGCTGCAATGCAACCTGAGCCCTGCCACATGATGCACAAGGGAGGAGCTCCTTGCGGCAACACCAGAGGCACTCCAAGGGGACAGAGACTGGTCAAAGGACATCTAATCAACTACCAAACTTGCAAATTTTGTATTTTGTCTGTTTGTTTGTTTTGTTCTGTTAGAAATGTAATATAATGAACTGGGGCTGGATGGCCATCTGTCAGGGGTGCTTTGAATACGATGTTCCTGCTTCTTGGCAGAATGGGGTTGGACTGGATGACCCATGAGGTCTCTTCCTACTCTTTGATTCTAGGATTCTATGGTTGCCCTGACACGACAAATAAATAAATAAATGCAGTGTTCAAGACCATTTTGATGGCCTTGTAAAACTACAAATCCCAGGATCTTATAGCATCCAAGTGGCATCAAACTGCGTAAGTTATGCAGACGCACCCCCAGACTTCAGGGAACATCAGGTGAAAGCATCACTTGCCTTAAAGGCACAGCTGCAGGAGCCGGTTGAGAAGTTGGCAACCTGATATTTTGGGAGCTGTAGTTCACCTACATCCATAATGTATTATCAGTGGGAGAAAGCAAGCCATTCCTCGGTGTTTGTATTGGAGATCTCCCCAAGGAACCTCAATCGCAAAGCCAAGAAGCATTAATAATAGTAGAAACATTGCGTTGATAATGGATGCTCCGCGGCTTTTAAGCGCATGACATCAACGCAAGGGAGGAAAGGGCGCATGATCTCCCAAGGGCTCCAAGGGACGCCAGCTCTCTGTTTATGTCGACATATGAGTGTTTCTCAACTTGGGGGTCGGGACACATTGGGGGGGGGGGGTTGTGAGGGGGATGTCAGAGTAGTCACCAAAGACCATCAGAAAATGGGAGTTCTGTGTGCCAAGTTTGGTTCAATTCCATTGTTGGTGGAGTTCAGAATGCTCTTTCATTGTAGGTGAACTATACATCCCAGTAACTACAACTCCCAAATGTCAAGGTCTATTTTCCCAAAACCCCACCAGTGTTCACATTTGGGCAAATTTATGCCATGTTTGGTAAAGATCCATCACCAACTCCATCGTTCATGGAATTCAGAATGCTCTTTGATTGTAGGTGAACTATAAATCACAGCAACTATAACTCCCAAATGTCAAGATCTATTGTCCCCAAACCCCAGGAAAGAAGGAACAAAAGAGAGAAAAAGGGAGGGAGGGAGGGAAGGAGGGAAGGAGAGAAGGAGGGAAGGAGAAAAGGAAAGAAAGGTAGAGAAGGAAGGAAGGAGAGAAGGAAATAAAAAAGTGAAAGAGAGAAGGAAGGAGAGAAGGAACAAAAGAGAGAAAAAGGGAGGGAGAGAAGGAAGGAGAGAAGGAGGGAAGGAGAGAAGGAAGGAGAGAAAGGTAGAGAAGGAAGGAGGGAGAGAAGGAGGGAGAGAAGGAGAGAAGGAAGAAGAGAAAGAAAGAAAGAAAGCAAGAAAGAGAAGGAAGGAAGAGAAGGAAGGAAGGAGAGAAGGAAATAAAAAAGTGAAAGAGGGAAGGAAGGAGAGAAGGAACAAAAGAGAGAAAAAGGGAGGGAAGGAAGGAAGGAGAGAAGGAGGGAAGGAGAGAAGGAAGGAAAGAAAGGTAGAGAAGGAAGGAAGGAGAGAAAGAGAGAAGGAAAAAGAGAAAGAAAAAAGATAGAAAAGGACGGAAGGAGAGAAGGAAATAAAAAAGTGAAAGAGGGAAGGAAGGAGAGAAGGAACAAAAGAGAGAAAAAGGGAGGGAAGGAAGGAGAGATGGAGAGAAGGAGGGAAGGAAGGAAAGAAAGGTAGAGAAGGAAGGAGGGAGGGAGGGAGAGGAGAGAAGGAAGAAGAGAAAGAAAAAAGATAGAAAAGGAAGGAAGGAGAGAAGGAAATAAAAAAGTGAAAGAGGGAAGGAAGGAGAGAAGAAACAAAAGAGAGAAAAAGGGAGGGAAGGAAGGAGGGAAGGAGGGAAGGAAGGAAGGAGAGAAGGAAGGAAAAAAAAGGTAGAGAAGGAAGGAAGGAGAGAAGGAAATAAAAAAGTGAAAGAAGGAAGGAGCGAAGGAACAAAAGAGAGAAAAAGGGAAGGAGAGAAGGAGAGAAAGAGAGAAGGAAGGAAAGTAAGGTAGAGAAGGAAGGAGGGAGAGAAGGAGAGAAGGAAGAAGAGAAAGAAAAAGATAGAAAAGGAAGAAAGGAGAGAAGGAACAAAAGAGAGAAAAAGGGAAGAAAGGAGAGAAGGAACGAAAGAGAGAAAGAGGGAGGGAAGGAAGGAAAGAAACAAGGAAGGATGGAAGCCAAGAGCAAAGGAAGCGAGAAAAGAAACAGGTAGAGAAGGAAGAAAGACGAAGGCAAGGAAAAAGAGAGAAGGAAGGAAAGAGGGAGGCAAGGAAAGAAGGAGAGAAAGAGGGAGGGAAGGTTGGGCACAGCAACGCGTGGCAGGTGCAGCTAGTATATTTATATATATTGTATATTCATTTTCTGGAAACTGTATGGACATACAGAGCAGACTGTGGCTGAGACGGGACTCGAACTCGGGTCTCCAGGGCCGGGTTGTGCAATGGCTCCCATTCTTGAGCAAAGACTACCAAGGGATGGTCATTCTTCAACAATGCATGAGTCAGGCCCCAGAAAACGCTCTCCTGGCTGGGTTTAAGGGTGTGCGTTACGGCCCTTTTCCGTTCAGAGGCACGCCTTGCATTTTCATTCCAAAGCTTTGAATTATTTAGAGGCCGTTTCCTGGAATCTTCTTCTTTTCTCTCTCCTTCTTCTTCCTCTTGCTCGCTTGCAGATGACTCAGGGAGGAACCCAATTGCATGTTGTTCTGTTTTTCTTTCTTTGTTTTCTGCAAAACTAATCCGTCTCCGTAAAGGTCTTTCTCCGGTCACCGAATAAAAATATAATGCGGCACTTATGGGAACGGAGGAGTCATATGGCAGTAATGGCATCATCATCATCATCATCATCATCATCATCATAAAAAGGTCATGGTGCTGCAGTGAAAGAGGACTGGGTGAGGTGTCAGAAGGACAGGCCAACTGCACTCAGCAGGATTCGAACCCGTTAACTTCCAGAAAGAGCATTGATTTGGTTGTCTGAGCAGAACAAGCCCAAAGGTCTAATATTTGGTGGTTTCTTGGACTACAAGACCCAGCATCCTGGCTTGCAAACTCTGATTTGATTGTCTGAGCAGAACAAGCCCAAAGGGCTAATATTTGGTGGTCTTTTGGACTACAAGACCCAGCATCCTGGCTTGCAAACTCTAATTTGATTGTCTGAGCAGAACAAGCCCAAAGGGCTAATATTTGGTGGCTTTTTGTGACTACAAGACCCAGCATCCTGGCCTGCAAATCTGATTTGATTATCTGAGCAGAACAAGCCCAAAGGGCTAATATTTGGTGTTTTTTGGGACTACAAGACCCAGCATCCTGGCTTGCAAACTCTAATTTGATTGTCTGAGCAAAACAAGCCCAAAGGGCTAATATTTGGTGTTTTTGGGACTACAAGACCCAGCATCCTGGCTTGCAAACTCTTGATTTGATTGTCTGAGCAGAACAAGCCCAAAGGGCTAATATATTTGGTGTTTTTTGGGACCACAAGACCCAGCATCCTGGCTTGCAAACTCTGATTTGATTGTCTGAGCAGAACAAGCCCAAAGGGTTAATATTTGGTGTTTTTTTGGGACTACAAGACCCAGCATCCTGGCTTGCAAACTCTGATTTGATTGTCTGAGCAGAACAAGCCCAAAGGGTTAATATTTGGTGTTTTTTTGGGACTACAAGACCCAGCATCCTGGCTTGCAAACTCTGATTTGATTGTCTGAGCAGAACAAGCCCAAAGGGTTAATATTTGGTGTTTTTTTTGGGACTACAAGACCCAGCATCCTGGCCTGCAAACTCTGATTTGATTGTCTGAGCAGAACAAGCCCAAAGGGTTTAATATTTCGGGGTTTTTTTGGACTACAAAACCCAGCATCTCAGCTTGCAAACTCAAGAATGATGGGCCTTGTAGTCCACAAAAGTTATACTTTCCCATTTCAAATGGCGAAGCTTTTTTGCAGATGTAAATGAATAGAGATCCAAACAATAGAGGCTCAAAGTGATTTTAACCACCTTGGCTCGATGCTATGGGATGCTGGGAGTTGTGGTTTCCCGAGGCCGCCAGCCCCCTTTGGCAGAGAAGGCACAAGGCCAAAACTCAAGGCCAATGCCCACCGATGTTGGTCATAGGAGTTCTGTGTGCAGAGTTTGGTTCAATTCCATCGTGGGTGGAGTTCAGAATGCTCTTTGATTGTAGGTGAACTATAAATCCCAGCAGCTACAACTCCCAAATGTCAAGGTTTATTTTCCCCAAACTCCACCAGTGTTCATATTTGGGTGTATTGAGTGCTTGTGCCAAGTTTGGTCCAGATCCATCATTGCTTGAGTCCACAGTGCTCTCTGGATGGAGGTGAACTACAACTCCAGAACTCAAGGTCAATGCCCACCAAACCCTTCCAGTACTTTCTGTTGGTCATGGAAGTTCCATGTGCCAAGTTTGGCCCAATTCTATCATTGGTGGGGTTCAGAATGCTCTTTGATTGTAGGCGAACTATAAATCCCAGCAACTTCAACTCCCAATTGTCAAGTCTATGTTCCCCAAACTCCATCAGTATTCACATTTGGGCATATTGTGTATCCGTGCCAAGTTTGGTCCAGATCCATCATTGTTCGTGTCCACTGGATGTAGGTGAACTACAACTTCCAAACTCAAGGTCAATGCCCACCAAACCCTTCCAGTACTTTCTGTTGGTCGTGGGAGTTCTGTTTGCCAAAACAGGTTCAATTCCATCGTTGGAGTTCAGAATGCTCTTTGATTGTAGGCGAACTATAAATCCCAGCAACTTCAACTCCCAAATGTCAAGTCTATGTTCCCCAAACTCCACCAGTGTACACATTTGGGCATATTGAGTCTTCGCACCAAGTGTGGTCCAGATCTATTATTGTTTGAGTCCACAGTGCTCGCTGGATGTAGGTGAACTACAACTCCCAAACTCAAGGTCAATGCCCATCAAACCCTTCCAGTATTTTCTGTTGGTCGTGGGAATTCTGTGTGCCAAGTCTGGTTCAATTCCAATGGGTCACTGAATTAGGAAGGTGACAACACTGTTGTAGATGCACCTTTAGTGAAACTACATGTCCCAGCATCCCACAGCCTTGAGCTATGACAGCCAGGTTCAATTCCAATGGATCAGTGCATTAGGAAGGTTGTAGATGCACCCTTAGTGAAACTACAGCTCCCAGGATCCCACAGCCTTGAGCCATGGCAAAGGGGTGCTAAACTGCATCTATTCTGCAGTGCAGATGCACCCGAAGCCCATCGTGCCGCCCTTGAGACGGGCCCACCGTTCCCCGCCTTGACCCCTGGACCGCTTCACCTTTGTCCCTTTGGCCCCGAACACCCCCCACTTCCCGCATCTCCCTTGTTTGCAGGACAAACAAAGCCCTGTTTACGAGTTGTTTGCCCAAGCGGGGATCGAGGGGGCCATAAAACAATGGCACGGCACCCATGGGATGCGTAGTCTGCTTTGGCACCTTTTGGCTTTGTTTGCCCAAGGCGAGGTGTTTCTTCCCACAACAAGTGCCAACCCACTTGGGCCACCTGCCGCCATGGCCGGCTATGGGGCAACCACACACCATTGGCCATCTACGGCCGCTTTGGGGGTGATTCATCCCCGCCTGATGCGGAAATCATGCAACATGGGCACGGTAGTCCTCCCTTGGCGTGGGCAAACGGCTCGTAAATGCCTTTGGGGTGAATGAGTAAGACGTTGTCCTTCGTGCATAAGGCAAAGGACGATAGGATCTAGAGTAGACGCATCTTCAAGGGTCAAATACAGGGTTTCCATGAAGACGTAGCTCTCCAAATATAATTATGGGGCTGCGTCCTGGATAACCAGCATAAGCAATGATGGGGGATGATGGGATCTATAGTCAAGGGCTTCCAGGGTGAAGATGAAGCCTTCCAAATATAATTATGGGGCTTCGTCCTGAATAACCAGCATAAGTAATGGTGAAGGATGATGGGATCTATAGTCAAGGGTGAAGATGTAGCTCTCCAAATATAATTATGGGGCTGCGTCCTGTATAACCAGCATAAGTAATGGTGAAGGATGATGGGATCTATAGTCAAGGGTTTCCAGAGTGAAGATGTAGCTTTCCAAATATAATTATGGGGCTGCGTCCTGGATAACCAGCATAAGCAATAATGGGGGATGATGGGATCTGCAGTCAAGGGCTTCCAGGGTGAAGATGAAGCCTTCCAAATATGATACTGGACTGTGTCCTGGATAACCAGCACAAGCAATGATGGGGGATGATGGGATCTATAGTCAAGGGCTTCCATGGCGACGATGAAGCCTTCCAAATATGATACAGGACTGCGCCCTGGATAACCAGCATAAGCAATAATGGGGGATGATGGGATCTATAGTCAAGAGTGTCCAGGGTGAAGATGTAGCTCTCCAAATGTAATTATGGGGCTGCGTCCTGGATAACCAGCATAAGCAATAATGGGGGATGATGGGATCTATAGTCAAGGGCTTCCATGGCGACTATGAAGCCTTCCAAATATGATACAGGACTGCATCCTGGATAACCAGCATAAGTAATGGTGAAGGATGATGGTATCTATAGTCAAGGGTTTCCAGGGTGAAGACGTAGCTCTCCAGCATAAGTTATGATGAAGGATGATGGGATCTATAGCCAATCATTTCAAGGGTCACATATGCAAGAAAGCCCTATATAGAGAGCATTCAACTGGAAGGCCAATAGAGTGCAACAATAATAATAATAATAATAATAATAGTTACACTCTCTTAGCCTCAGAGCAAGGCAATGCCAATCGGTCTTGCAAGAAACCCCAATAGAGAGAGCAGTCAACTGGAAGGCCCATAATATGCAGCAATAATAATAATAAAAATAATAATAATTATAGTTACACTCTCTTAGCCTCAGAGCAAGGCAATGCCAATCGGTCTTGCAAGAATAATAATAGTAATAACAACAACAGCCACACTCTCTCAGCCTCAAAGGAAAGCAATGCTAATCGGGTTTTGCAAGAAAGCCTATATAGAAGGCATTCAACAGGAAGGCCCATAATGTGCAGCAATAATAATAATAATAATAATAATAATAATAATAATAATAATAATAATAGTCAGAGCAAGGCAATGCCAATCAGTCTTGCAAGAAAGCTCTAAATAGAGAGCAGTCAACTGGAAGGCCCATAATGTTCAATAATAATAATAATAATAATAATAATAATAATAATAATAATAATAAGTCACACACTCTCAGCCTCAGAGCAAGGCAATGCTAATCGGGTTTTGCAAGAAAGCCTATATAGAAGGCATTCAACAGGAAGGCCCATAATGTGCAATAATAATAATAGTAATAATAATAATAGTCACACTCTCTCAACCTCAGAGCAAGGCAATGCTAATTGGGTTTTGCAAGAAAGCCCTATATAGAGAGCATTCAACTGGATGACCCATAATGTGGAATAATAATAGTAATAATAATAATAATAATAGTCACACTCTCTCAACCTCTGAGCAAGGCAATGCTAGGTTTTGCAAGAAAGCCCTATATAGAGAGCATTCAACTGGATGGCCCATAATGTGCAATAATAATAATAATAATAATAATAATTATTATTATTATAATCATAATAATGTGCAAAAATGAGGTGCAAACCCACTTCAATGAGGGTTTCCTCTTGCTTTAGGTGGGGAAGGCCAGGCCTTTACTGGAAATCGGCAACAGGAAGAGCCACCTGTTTGCCCTGCAAAGGCCTTTCAAAAAAGATGCAAATCCGCCCTTGCAGAGAAAGGCCAGCAAAGGCCTGAGAGAGAGCCAGGTCTGCAGGAATGGGCTCGTTCGGCCAACCTGATTGGAAAATGCACAGCGGAGGATGTTAACATGGGACCGGATCCCTTTGTTGATGTAGACCACATTTAATATGGACCTAGCATAGGTTATCTATGGAGTGAGTGGGAGGGCTAGCAGGACTGAGCATGGAAAGAGCCCTCTTTCTCTGCGCCCTTGAATGCACACTCAGTAAGAGAATCGGCACCTTTTGATTACACGAGGGAACAACATTTGCAAAATGTTCTGCTCCTGGTTTGAAAGTGAGATTTCCTGTTTCGTTGTTGGTTTTTGTTGCACAAACCGGATTGAATTCGTTGCAACTCTATGAGTTATTACCTATTACAGGGAAAACCAGCTGACCCCTAACCCATCTAAAACACAGACATGTGCCTTTCATCTCAAGAACAGACAAGCATCCCAAGCTCTGAGGATCATTACCTGGGAAGGAAGGAAGGAATCCCACGGGAGCATTGCAGCGCACCCAAATCCCTGGGAGGAGTCACTCTGCACTGTGCCCTGACTTACAGATGCACTGCCTGAATATCAAGCAAAAAGTGGGTGCTAGGAACAATATCATACGAAAGCTGACTGGCACAACCTGGGGATCACAACCAGACACAGTGAAGACATCTGCCCTTGCGCTGTGCTACTCTGCTGCTGAGTATGCATGCCCAGTGTGGAACACATCTCACCACGCTAAAACAGTGGATGTGGCTCTGAATGAGACATGCCGCATTATCACGGGGTATCTGGAGAAATGACACTGCTTAGCCGGTATTGACATCCGCCGGGAAGGAGCAGCCAATAGTGAAAGGACCAAGGCAGAGGCATCTCCAGCCCATCCCCTGTTTGGGCATCAGCCAGCATGTCAACGACTTAAATCTAGAAATAGTTTTCTAAGGTCTACAGAGACACTCACTGGAACACCTCAGCAAGCGAGAGTCCAAAAGTGGCAGCTCAATCCCAGCACCTCAACCAATGGCTGATACCAGATGAGAGACTCCCCCCTGGGCACACAGAAGAAGACGGGGCGACTTGGAAGGCGCTGAACAGACTGCGCTCGGGCACCACGAGATGCAGAGCCAACCTCAAGAAATGGGGCCACGAAGTGGAGTCCACGGCATGCGAGTGCGGAGAAGAGCCAACCACTGACCACCTGCTGCAATGCAACCTGAGCCCTGCCACATGATGCACAAGGGAGAACCATATCACAGCCACACCAGAGGCACTCCAAGGGGCCAGGTACTGGTCAAAGGACATCTAATCCACTACCAGACTCCCAAGTTTTGTATTTGTCTGTTTGTTTGTTTTGTTCTGTTAGAAATGCAATATAATGGACTGGTTGTTCTGACACGACAAATAAACTCTATGAGACATTGAAAGGTATACACATCAAAATTTGTAGACTCCGGTTCTTTTTGAATTGAATGGCCCATTGGCGCTGTCCACACAACTTCTGCTCCATTAATAGGAGTACCATCAGTCAAGAGAGTGATGTGGCTCTCTAGCCATTCATCCATGTGTCTAGGTTCGACTGAATGGCCTTTGGGTGCCCCTTCCAACTGTAGGATTCTATCTATCAATCTATTGATCTATCTAGGTTGGACTGGATAGCCTTTGGGTTCCCCTTTCAAATCTGCCTATCTATCTTTAGGGGTTGGACTAGATGGCTTTTGGGTCCCCTTCCAACTGTAGGAATCTATCTATCTATCTATCTATCTATCTATCTATCTATCTATCTATCTATCTGTCTGTCTGTCTGTCTATCTGTCTGTCTATCTGTCTGTCTGTCTGTCTGTCTGTCTGTCTGTCTTACCTATGTATCTATCTTACCTATGTATCTATCCACCCATCTATTGGTGTTGTACTGGATGGCCTTTGGGTGCCCCTTCCAACTGTAAGACTCTATCTATCAATTTATCGATCTACCTAGGTTGGACTGGATGGCCTTTGGGTTCCCCTTCCAAATCTGGAACTATTGTCTATTTATCTTTAGGGGTGTAACTGTATAGCCTTTGGGTGCCCCTTTCAACTGTAGGATTCTACCTGCCTACCTTGGTTGGACTGGATGGCCTTTGGGGTCTCTTCTAACTGTAGGAGTCTATCTATTTACTTATCAGGGTTGGACTAGACGGCCTTTGGGTGGCCTTCCCAATTCTATCTATCTGTCTGTCTGTCTATCTATCTATCTATCTATCTATCTATCCATCCACTACCCACCCATCCGGGTTGGACTAGATGGCCTTCGGCTGCCCTTCCCAATTGTAGGATTCTATCTATCTATCTATCTATCTATCTATCTATCTATCTATCTATCCATCCACTACCCACCCATCCGGGTTGGACTAGATGGCCTTCGGCTGCCCTTCCCAATTGTAGGATTCTATCTATCTATCTATCTATCCATCCACCACCCACCCACCCATCCATCTGGATTGGACTGGATGGCCTTTGGGTGCCCCTTTCAACTGTAGGACTCTGTCTGTCTATCTGTCCGCCTATCTATCTATCTATCTATCTATCTATCTATCTATCTATCTATCCAATCGCATTTATGGAGAGGAGAGGCCAAACTGCTCAAGCCTAAGGCAGAAATGGCAGGTGCCTCCTAGCAAACCCCAAATCTCCTTTGAGGGATATGCCTTCTTCCATCACCCACCCACCCATCTGTATTGGACTGTATGACCTTTGGGTGCCCCTTCCAACCATAGGATTCTTTGAAATTTCACCCATAATGGAAGACCATCTTACTCGTCCAACGAGGGATCGCCTAAGTAAGTAAGTGAAACTTCACCAAAGTCTTCTTCCTGCTCCTCTCCTTCGGCCCCACCCCACAATAACGTACAGACATATCCTTTTTTTCCATACTTAATTTATTCAAATTTTTAATTAAAAACAAAAAAGATTTCACATTAATATATATATTATATATATTTATAAACACCAAAAAGGACCCGTTCTTCTTCCCTGTCCCGCCCTCCCACAATCATCACCGCACCCCATCCTTGGCTCCGTCCCTCGCAAACCATCCCAAAGGGGCCTTTGGGGCACATTGGGGAGAAAGAGGAAAAGAGGGAGATGCTGCCAAGCCAAATGGGTCAATTTCAGGATGCCCCGGCCATGACTTCACGCTTGTTGTGAACACTGAGCCAATGTCTTCCCTTCCAGAAATGCTCGGCATGACGTGCATGGCGCAACCAATGGTTTGGAGCGTGCCAAATGCCATTGCGATTGGACAGGGGATGACTCTGGATCATAAGAGGGAAGAAGGCGACCCCGAAGGGACCCCTGAGCTCTGGACCATAAAAGTGAAGGCGACCCCGAAGGGACCCCTGAAACCTCTCCATTCGCTTTGGTGTTTCTGTGCAAACTCGGCTGCGTTCTGGTTTCTCAAAGCAAAACAAGCCAATCCCCCAACAATGCCTCCCTTCCTTCCTTCCTGCGCTCCCTTCGCCACACTTGGCTGCATTTTGCAAAACAAAGCCCCAAAAAGGACATTCCTTGCAACGAAGGAGGGAGTCCACCCATGTTCTTGCACTCCCCTGAAATGCAATGAAGGAAGAAGGATCCCTCCCTGCCCAAAAGGCTCAAAGTGAGAGATATGTTTATCTCTTGCCTGGCACAACAACCCTGCGGAGGAGGAAAGGGGATGGGCCCAGCGTGCTTTGCGAGCATCACAGCTCAAGATGGCACGGCTCTCCATTCCAGGAATGAGTGCGAACTGCACACACCGCATCCTCATTCTCTTCCTTTGGGCTTGAGAGAAGTCTTGGACTTTAGCTCCCAGAATCCCCAATATGGGGGATGATGGGATTTGGAGTCCAAAACATCCCAGATAGGAAAAAGCTGACGATCACTAGGAAAAGCTTGCAAAAACAAATCCTAGGGAATGCATATTAATATGTCATCCCATTCTTTTCTGTTTGGACGGCACTTTGGGTCTTGATTGACATCTTGGACTTCAGCTCCCAGAATCCCTGACATGGAGGGATTATGGGAGTTGGAGTCCAAAACATCCCAGATACGAAAAAGCTGACGATCACTAGGAAAAGCTTGCAAAAACAAATCCTAGGGAGTGCATATTGATATAATGTCATCCCATTCTTTTCTGTTTGGACGGCACTTTTGGTCTTGATTGACGTCTTGGACCTCAGCTCCCAGAATCCCCGACATGGGGGATTATGGGAGTTGGAGTCCAAAACATCCCAGACAGGAAAAAGCTGAGGATCACCAGGAAAAGTTTGGAAAAAGGTGTGCATATTTATCTATCATCCCAGCGTTTTCAAAAGGGGAAACAGATCCACTTAGATCTGCTTTGCAGTGTCAGCAGGTTGCTTTTGTTCCCTGATTTCGAACTGGATTTTCTATGAGACAAAGATGGGATTTCTAGCAGTATTGGGAAGCTGGGAATTCTGCCCTGGTTTTGCAAAGTTGGGGGAAAAGGCACTGAATTTCGCCATTGCGATGCAAGCATTTCAATGCATCTCAATCCGAGTTCCCTTGATAAGGATACTGCCTAACGTGGATCTGTTTTGCAATGCAGCCGCTTGCTTTGGTTTCCCCGATTTGGAACCGGATTTGAGTTAATCTAAAAGGATCACTGGGAAAAGCTTGGAAAAACAAACCCTAAGGGGTGTATATTGATAGAAAATCATCCCAATGTTTCCAAAAAGGGGAGCAGATCCACTTGGATCCACTTTGCAGTGCAGCAGGTTGCTTATGTTCCCTGATTTCGAACTGGATTTCCTATGAGTTCATGGAGAAGTAGCTGGGAATTCTGCCCTGGTTTTGCAAAGAAAAGGCACTGAATTTCGCCATTGCAAAGCAAGGACCTTGAGCGATTCAAGCATTTCATGGAAAGGACGTTGGGAATTCTGCCCTGGTTTTGCAAAGTTGGGGAGAAAGGCACTGAACCTTGGGTTTGCAACGTTGGGGGGAGGCACTGAATTTCATCATTGCAAAGCAAGAACCTTGAGCGATTGGAGCATTTCAATGCATCGCCATCTCAAATAAGGATGCTGCAAATCGTGGCTCTGTTTTGCAATGCAGCCGCTTGCTTTGGTTTCCCCGATTTGGAATTTGGATTGGAGTTCATCTAGAGAGACAAAGATGGGATTTGCTGTGAGTCAACCGAGAGGGAAAACGGGGAGATTCTAGCCCGGTTTAGCAAAGGGAGCAAAACAAAAAGGAAGCATTTCAATGTTACCGTTGCGTACAAAGAACCCTGAGCAATCCAAGCATACATGGAAAGGTTTCGAATGCTTGTGCGTGCGTGTGTGTGTGTGCAAAGGAACACAAAGGGAGGCGAGCAAAGCAGAACAAGGTGCAGGTGATTGAAATGTGCAGGAACTCAATGCAGAAGCCGTTGTGGGAGGCCAACCCAGCCTGGCGACGGAGACCAATTTGCCGGAGCAAACAGAGCCACTCCGGCGCCTGCAATTCCCTTCCTTCCGTGGCATTAAACGCGGCTCCTTGGCAACCCCAAATCCCAAGAGACAAGTCGACGAGAGGAGAAGTTTGGCACAGCCAGGCCTTGCAAGAAAGGAGAGTATCTCCCCATTGTTGCAGAAAGGCGGAACGCAGAGGAGTTTCCCGGTTCCGGGATGCCGTGGTTGCGGAAAGATTAGCGGGAACCCGAGTCCATGGCCTGCCTTCTCCTTGCTTGTGCCCTGAGCGTGAAATGCTCTCTTGTTTTGCTGCAAAACCACTAACCGTTGCACGAGAGATGGGACCTTCAAAGGGTGGCATCGAAGGCTCCCTCTCCGCTTTGGAAAGAGACATAACGGCGGCACAACGGCGCCTTTGGTTGGAGGCCGATCTTTGCAGAGAGGCACGGAAAAGACTCCAGAGAAGGAGAACAACAACAATAGCAATAATAAAAGCACAAAAAGACAGAGATCCCTGATCATTTCTTCCTGATTTCTGAGTAGATTGTCACGCCGTCCGAAGCTTGTCCGGCTGCCGGGGCCGGCTGCGGAGGATGGCTCGCTTTGAAGGCTAGCGTTGAATATTGTATATCCTCGTCACCCTAAAAAGAAACAGGGGAAAGGGGAAAGGGGGGTTGGGAGGACAAGGAGGTCAAAGGCAGGAGGCGTGCGGGGTGCCAACGCCCCCCAAATTCCCACTTTGCATAAAGATTCCTTCCCCGTTGCATCCTGCAAAGAAGGGCGCAAAACAACATCCTCCACCCCTGTGCTGATTGATGCACCCTAACTCAGTATCTCTACTCTATTGATGCACCTTAACGCAATATCTCTACTCTATTGATGCACCCTAACTCAGTATCTCTACTCTATTGATGCACCTTAACGCAATATCTCTACTCTATTGATGCACCCTAACTCAGTATCTCTACTCTATTGATGCACCCTAACTCAGTATCTCTACTCTATTGATGCACCTTAACGCAATATCTCTACTCTATTGATGCACCCTAACTCAGTATCTCTACTCTATTGATGCACCCTAACTCAGTATCTCTACTCTATTGATGCACATTAACGCAATATCTCTACTCTATTGATGCACCCTAACTCAGTATCTCTACTCTATTGATGCACCCTAACTCAGTATCTCTACTCTATTGATGCACCCTAACTCAGTATCTCTACTCTATTGATGCACCCTAACTCAGTATCTCTACTCTATTGATGCACCCTAACTCAGTATCTCTACTCTAGCCTTCCCAATCCAGGATTAGAAATGAGGAGACTGCAAAAGTCAATAGTTAAATCTGCAGAACTCAAGTCTGGTTTGCAATCAAGCCACAGGGAAAGTGGGGGGTGGGTGGGTTGGGAGGACAAGGAGGTCGAAGGCAGGAGGCATGCGGGGTGCCAACGCCCCCCAAATTCCCACTTTGCATAAAGATTCCTTCCCCGTTGCATCCTGCAAAGAAGGGCGCAAAACAACATCCTCCACCCCTATGTTGATGGATGCATCCTGTGCCCCAATATCTCTACTCTAGCCTTCCCAACCCAGGACTAGAAATGAGGAGATTGCAAAAGTCAATAGTTAAATCTGCAGAACTCAAGTCTGGTTTGCAATCAAGCCACAGGGAAAGTGCCAACGCCCCCCAAATTCCCACTTTGCATAAAGATTATTTATTTATTTATTTACTTGATTTATATACCGCTTTTCTCAGCCCTCAGGCGACTCAAAGCGGTGAACAACATCGATACAAAACGTCACGAGACAAGTATAAAGATTCCTTTCCCATTGCATCCTGCAAAGAAGGGTGCAAAACAACATCCTCCATCCCCATGCTCCAATATCTCTAGTGTGGTCTTCCCAACCCAGGACTAGAAACAAGGAGAATGCAAAAGACAATAGTTAAATCTGCAGAACTAAAGAGTGGTTTGCAATCAAGCCAAGTGGTGAATGTCGACCCAAGATTTGGAGTAATTATCAACCTCTAGATTGCCGATTTATACATTTGAGGGGATACTTTAGGAGTAGAGCAAGGCTGGCTGCAATAATACCAGCAGTTCTGCTTTGGGGGAATCTCCTCTTCACCCTTGCTCAGTCCCTGGTCCTAAAATCCACAAAAACTCCCATGTTCTTCCATATTGATAAAGAGACCAATTGGGACATATTGTCTCCCCATTGAATGCTGCCTCCCTCTCACTTTGTTCTCACACTTCTTTGGGAGCAAAAATTATTTTTCCAACTCCTAAATGGATTGCATTTTGGAAGAAGTCCTGCTGATCATTACATCTGGAAGCATTTGCCCCTTGCCCTCATTTTTTATTGTCCCAGATCCTGGTTTTCCAGGTGTTTTGGACTCCAAGTCCCATCATCTCTGATCACTGGCCAAAGCAACTGAGGCTTCTGCTTATGTTCCCTGATTTCGAACTGGATTTTCTATGAGTTTATGGAGAAGGAGCTGGGAATTCTGCCCTGGTTTTGCAAAGAAAAGGCACTGAATTTCGCCATTGCAAAGCAAGGACCTTGAGCGATTCAAGCATTTCATGGAAAGGACGTTGGGAATTCTGCCCTGGTTTTGCAAAGTTGGGGAGAAAAGGCACTGAACCTTGGTTTTGCAACGTTGGGGGGAGGCACTGAATTTCGCCAAGAACCTTGAACGATTTGAGCATTTCAAGGCTCTGGGAGTTGAAGTCCAAAACACCTGGAAGAGGAGAGTTTGGGGATGACTGGTCTTTTCCTGTTTGGGGACCAAGAAGTCCTCAACGGACCCCAAAGAAGAGCGTCAAACGCAACCCCGATGCCCTTGCAATGCTGAACGCAAACCCATTTCCACTTTTGCAAAGTGCAAAACACAAAAGGTTCATAAAAGTGTGCGTCCTTACCGTTCTGGGCTTGGAGTCAGTGGCGCCCTGGTCTGCAAAGGAAGAGTCAGGACAGAGAGAATCAGGGCACCGGGTGGTGAACAGCCGGCACGGGCACCCGCACGGCCCCAACCGCCCGCAAAGCGTGAACCACGGAGGGAGGGAGGGAGGGAGGGAGGCCGAAGGACGCTTGCTTCCCTTCCGCCGTGGGGTTAGCAGAAGCAAGGCACCGTGTGCGGCGCAAGCGGGGTGAGGAAGCCAGTGGTGCAGGGCAAAGGGAATGGGGTGGGGGCCTCCCTTCTGCCAGGGTGGCATTGAGAGGAGGAGGACAGCTCTGTGCCAGCTGGGTCCAGGCAGGCACCTGACCCAAGCCATCTTGCTGTATGCAACTCTTGACATGAGTTCCACAACACCATTAAGGGTTGCATAGAGAAGACCATGCTGCAATGGAGAAATGCACAAGGCCTTGGGTTGTGGAGACACCTTGCTCGATGCAACTCTTAAAGACCCCCTTGAAACACCTTTAAGAGTTGCATAGAGAAAAAAGAACTTAAATGGAGAAATGGACCAAGTCTTGGATTGCAGAGCCACCTTGCTTGATGCAACTCTTAAAAGACTCCTTGATGTTGGGCCCATAGCCCACTTAAGGGTTGCATTGAGAAGAGAGCATGCACAAGGACTTGGGTTGTAGAGACACCTTGCTTGATGCAACTCTTAAAAGACATCTTGATGTTGGGCCCATAACCCCTTTAAGGGTTGCATTGAGAAGAGAGCATTGCAATGGAGAAATGGGCAAAGACTTGGGTTGTGGAGACACCTTGCTTGATGCAACTCTTAAAGGCCCCCTTGACACACCTTTAAGTGTTGCATAGAGAAAAAAGGACTTCAATGGAGAAATGGACCAAGTCTTGGATTGCAGAGCCACCTTGTTTGATGCAACTCTTAAAATACTTCTTGTTGCTGGGCCCATAACCCCTTTAAGGGTTGCATTGAGAAGAGAGCACTGCAATGGAGAAATGAGCAAAAACTTGGGTTGTGGAGACACCTTGCTTGATGCAACTCTTAAAGACCCCCTTGACATAATGGTCCCAGAACACCTTTAATCGTTGCATAGAGAAAAAAGAACTTAAATGGAGAAATGGACCAAGTCTTGGATTGAAGAGGCACCTTGCTTGATGCAACTCTTAAAGGACTTCTTGATGTTGGGCCCATAACCCATTTAAGGGTTGCATAGAGAAGAGAGCATTGCAATGGAGAAATACACAAGGACTTGGGTTGTAGAGACACCTTGCTTGATGCAAATCTTAAAGGACTTCTTGACATAATGGTCCCATAATGCATTTAAGCGTTGCATTGAGAGGAAGGCTTTGTGCTGGATGGCTCAACCCAAGCATTGTGGCTGAGAAAACCACAAAGACCTGGAACGTAATGCCACCTTGCTTGATGCAACTCTTAAAGACCCCCTTGACATAATGGTCCCAGAACACCTTTAAGCATTGCACAGAGAGGAAAGTTTGGTGCCAGGTGAGTCAATGGAGAAAACTATGACCAAGCCACCTTGCTTGATGCAACTCTTAAAAGACTTCTTGATGTTGGTCCCAGAACATCTTTAAGGGTTGCATGGAGAAGAGAGCATTGCAATGGAGAAATGGGCAAAGACTTGGGTTGTGGAGACACCTTGCTTGATGCAACTCTTAAAGGTCCCTTGACATAATGGATCCAGAACACCTGGAAGCATTGCATAGGTGCAAAGTTCAATGTCAGGTGGGTCAATGGAGAAAACTATGACCAAGCCACCTTGCTTGATGCAACTCTTAAAAGACTTCTTGATGTTGGTCCCAGAACATCTTTAAGGGTTGCATGGAGAGGACAGCACCCCAAATGGAGAAAACTATGACAATAAAGACCTGGATGGTAGAGTCCCCTTGCTTGATGCAACTCTTAAAGACACCTTGACATAATGGTCCCAGGACATCTTTAAACACTGCATAGAGGGGAAAGTTGGGTGCCAGGTGGGTCAAGCAGAACCACCACGTAGAAGGCAACAAAGACTTGCTTTGTGCAGCTCTTAAAAGAGTCCTTGACTTTGGTCCCATAACACCTTTAAGAAAACACTGGAATGGAGAAATGGAGAAAGATCTGGATTGCAGAGTCACCTTGCTTGATGCAACTCTTAAAGGCCCCTTGACATAATGTATCCAGAACGCCTGGAAGCGTTGTATGGAGAGGAAGGCTTTGATCCAGATGGGTCAACTCAAGCACAAAGACTGAGAAAACCACAAAGTCATCTTGCTCTATGCAACTCTTGACATTGGCCCCATAACACTTTCCAAGCATTGCATGGAGAGGAGAAAGCTCCACAATGGGCACTTCGACTTCAGCAAAGACCTGGAACATGAAGCCATCTTGCTTGATGCAACTCTTGAAGACCTCTTGACTTGGGTGACATCTTTAAGAGTTGCATGGAGAAGAAAGCACCGCGATGGAGAAAGCAACAATGACAAAGACTTGGAAGGTAGATGATCTTGCTCAATGCCAAGATGGTCTACCTTCCAAGTCTTTGTCATTGTTGCTTTCTCCTTCATGGTGGAGACCCAGGAAGGAACTTCTTAGGAGCCTGGAATCCAACACAATGCAGTTTCCACCAGTTTGGAAACCAGGCTGGAAATCCTTTTCCTTGTCATTCCAGGTTCTCCACGTCACCACATTTCTGCAATACCTCGGAAGTGTTGCATAGAGAGTTGCATGGAGAAAACGACAACTGCAAACACTTGGTGTTAGAGCCACCTTGCTTATATGCAACTCTTCAAGACCCAGGAACTCTTTTAGAGCCTGGAATCCAAAATCTATAGATCTAAGGGAATGCAAGGATGGTGCACCAACTTGGAAACTGGGTGGGAGCCCACTTCCTGCCCATTTCCCCATTTTGTCGCAGTCCCACTGCAGTCCTCTTCCCTTTGCGTCCTACCTGTCATGGGTCCAGTGTTAACATCCAAGGCTGGCAACTGTTTTCCACCCTCCATTTTTCCACCTTTGCGAGATGGAAGAAGCAAGCGCAGAAACGGCATAGAGGGTGGAAAACAGGAATGTGCCGAAGAAGGATCTCTCCAAATGCAATCCCGTTTGTGCGGGTTCCGGATCTCCATTTTCTCCACCACCAGGTTGTTCTAGAGCTGCTGCAGCAGAAACCCCCAAAGCTGCCCCAAAATGCAAAAGGGGGAGAACGACAGCGGAAGGAGCCAGGGACAGTTGCCGCCTTCCCAATTGCAACCGGTGGATCCCCAAAAGCGGTGGGATCCTAAGCCTTGGAACTGGAAATGCCCTTTGCTTTTCCATAGGGCTTTGTGCATTCGACTGGGGACACAACTAGCCGGGATCCTATGTTAGTCTTGGCAAGAGGGAATGCAAATGACTCGATGGAAAGGATGGAGACCTGGACTGCCCATGCAACAAGGAAAACAACCAGAGTGCATCTACACTATCGAATTAAGCCAGTTTAACCCCACTTCTGAAACTCAACGGCATGGAATTGTGGGAGCTGTCGTATTACAGCATCTTTTGCCTCCTCTGCCAAAGAGCACTTCGGCAAATAAATAATAATAATAGGGTTGTTGTAGTTTTTTTCGTGCTATATGGCCATGGTCTAGAGGCATTCTCTCCTGACGTTTCGCCTGCATCTATGGCAACCATCCTCAGAGGTAGTGAGGTCTGTTGGAACTAGGAAAAAAGGTTTATATATCTGTGGAAAGACCCGGGTGGGACAAAGGACTCTTGTCTGCTGGAGCTAGGTGGGAATGTTTCAGCTGACCACCTTGATTAGCATTTAATGGCCTGACAGTGCCTAGAGCAAACTTTTGTTGAGAGGTGATTAGATGTCCTTGTTTGTTTCCTCTCTGTTGTTGTGCTGTTGTAATTTTAGAGTTTTTTAATACTGGTAGCCAGATCTTGTTCATTTTCATGGTTTCCTCCTTTCTGTTGAAATTGTCCACGTGCTTGTGTATTTCAATGGCTTCTCTGTGTCGCCTGACATGGTGGTTGTGAGAGTGGGTCAGCTCTAGGCACTGTCAGGCCATTATATGCTAATCAAGGTGTTCAGTTGAAACATTCCCACCTAGCTCCAGCAGACAAGAGTCCTTTGTCCCACACGGATATTTCCACAGATATATAAACCCTTTTTCCTAGTTCCAACAGACCTCACTACCTCTGAGGATGTTTGCCATAGATGCAGGCGAAATGTCAGGAGAGAATGCTTCTAGACCATGGCCATATAGCCTGAAAAAACCTACAACAACCCAGTGATTCCGGCCATGAAAGTCTTCGACAATAATAGTAATACTAATACTAATACTACTACTACTAATAATAATAATAAGAGGATGATAATGATGAAGAAGCACTGGAAAACTGTTGTTTGTTGGAAATTAAAAATACAGACTTGTCAACATCTGAAGGGGAATTTTCCAGGGAGACGCATTGTCCCCACTGCTTTTCATCATTGCCAGGATCCCTCTGTCAACAATCTTACAAAAAACAAACCTCGGCTATCAAACGTCTCAGAGATCTCTCAAAATTTCACATTTTCTGTACATGGACGACCTGAAGCTGTGTGGGAAAACCGAAACCGAAATCCAGTCTCTGACTAACATTGTCCGAATCTCTAATAATGGTAATAATAACAACGATACTGGTCTTTATAATAATAATCGGTCACGAAAGCCTTCGACAACACAAATAAAATAATAATCTATATAATAATAATCTATATAATAATAATAATAATCTATATAATAATACTGGTGTTTAATAATAATAATAATTTATATAATAATAATAATACTGATGTATACAATAATGATAATAATAACAATGATACTGGTCTTTATAATAATAATAATCGGTCATGAAAGCCTTCGACAACACAAATATAATAATAATAAAAACAATCTATATAATAATAATAATAATCTATATAATAATAATAATAATACTGATGTATGTTATAATGATAATAACAACAATGATACTGGTCTTTATAATAATAATAATCGGTCATGAAAGACTTCGACAACACAAATATAATAATAATAATCTATATAATAATAATATTGGTGTATATAATAATGATAACAATAACACCGATACTGGTCTTTATAATAATAATAATAATCGGTTCTGAAAGCCTTCGACAACACAAATATAATAATAATAGTAATAATAATAATCTATATAATAATAATAATAATCTATCTATATAATAATAATACTGGTGTATATAATAATGATTTTAATAACGATACTGGTCTTTATAATAATAATTGGTCACGAAAGCCTTTGACAACACAAATATAATAATAATAATAATAATAATAATCTATATAATAATAATAATAATCTATATAATAATAATACTGGTGTATATAATAATGATTTTAATAACGATACTGGTCTTTATAATAATAATTGGTCATGAAAGCTTTCGACAACACAAATATAATAATAATAATAATCTATATAATAATAATAATAATCTATATAATAATAATACTGGTGTATATAATAATGATAATAATAACAATGATACTGGTCTTTATAATAATAATAATCGGTCATGAAAGCCTTCGACAACACAAATAAAATAATAATCTATATAATAATAATCTATATAATAATAATAATAATCTATATAATAATAATACTGGTGTATATAATAATGATAATAATAACAATGATACTGGTCTTTATAATAATAATAATCGGTCATGAAAGCCTTCAACAACACAAATATAATAATAATAATAATAATAATGTAATAACTCCCACAATTCCATCACATTGACACTTAAAAGTGGTGCCAAACTGCATTAATTCTGCATTGTAGACGCATCTATGGTTGGCTCATGTTCGGACAACCCAAAGTTTGGACGAGTTGAAGGAACCAACTTCATTTGGTACAAAAGTACAAAAGGAGAACTCGCTTTCCCGCAGTTAGAGCAGAGCTTGGAAAAGTTACTTTTGCTGGGCAGAACGATGTGTGCCGCAGCTTCCAGCACAACGGACACTAGAGCCTGGATAAGTGACCTTTCTTGGGAGTTGTTGCCCAACGAAAAGTAACTTTCCCAAGCTCTGAAGGAGTCGAGGGGCAGCTCGGTGTTGTGGGCGGGGGCGGTGTTAGTACCCGGAGAGCAGCGCAGAGCAGGCCCCGGCCGGCCCTTCTTTGGGCAGATACTTACTGTGGCCGGGCGCCGAGGGGACGTTCCCATTGGACGCGTGCCGCTCCGTTCTCCTAGGTAAACAGCAGACACTGGGTGATCCCACACACAAGCACAGGGCTCTCCCCCCCAAATCGGAATCCCTATCTATCTATCTTTCTGGGCAACCAAAGAACCCTAACACCCCCCGTCCTTACTTTTGAGTGTGTGATGCAGCAGCACAAACGGCCAATACGATTCTGCTGCATCGATAGGAGTCTAGCGGGGTTGGGCCGGATGGCCTTTGGGGTTCCCTTCCCACTCTAGGATTCTAGGAGTCCATTATCTCTCTCAACATACCTGTCTGGAGGTGGGATGGCCATCTGTTTGGAAGGATCGGATGCTGTCTTCCTGCCTGGCAGAATGAAGCTAGACTGGATGGCCTTTGGGGTTCCCTTCCAACTATAACGAAGTAGGAGGCTTCTCCTTGCTTGTGCTCATTCAGCAGAGGCTAGGTGGCCATCTGTCCAGAGAGCTTGGATGATGTCTTTGTTGGTAGAAGGGGGTTGGACAGGATGGCTTTTGGGCATCCTTCCAATTGTAGGGGTCTCTGTCTATCTATTTATCTATCTATCTGGGTTGGATTGGATTATCTTTGGGATCTCTTCCAACTCTAGGATTCTCTCTGTCCGTCCATCCTATCTATCTATCTATCTATCTATCTATCATCTATCTATCTATCTATCTATCTATCTGTGTTGGACTAGATGGCATTTGGGTGCCCCTTCAAACTAGGATTCTATCTATCTGTCTGCCTGCCTGCCTGCCTGCCTGCCTGCCTGCCTGCCTGCCTATCTATCTATCTATCTATCTATCTATCTATCTATCTAGGACTTGACTGGATGACCTTTGGGTGCTCCTTGGGTGCCCTTTCCAACTGTAGGACTATCTGTCCACTATCTATCTATCTGTCTGTCTGTCTGTCTGTCTGTCTGTCTTGGACTTGACTGGATGACCTTTGGGTGCCCCTTCCAACTGTAGGACTCTATCTGTCTAATATCTATCTATCCATGTATCTATCCATGTAGCTATCCATGTATCTATCCATGTATCTATCTACCTACCTACCCATCTATGTTGGACTGGATGGCCTTTGGGTGCCCCTTCCAACAGTAAGGTTCTACCTATCCATGGTGGATTGGATAGTCTTACAGTTGGTGCCCCTTCCAACTGTAGGGTTATCTGTCTAGCATCTATCTATCTATCTATCTATCTATCTTGGACTTGACTGGATGGCCTTTGGGTGCCCCTTCCAACTGTAGGACTCTATCTGTCTAGTATCTATCTATCTATCTTTCTATCTATCTATCTGGGTTGGACTGGGTGGCCTTTGGGTGTCCCTTCCAACTGTAGGACTCTATCTGTCTAGTATCTATCTATCTATCTATCTATCTATCTATCTATCTATCTGTCCATGTATCAATCTATGTATCTATCTATCTATCTATCTATCTATCTATCTATCTGACTATCTACGTACCTACCCACCTACCTACCTACTTACCTACCTACCTACCCATCTATGTTGGACTGGATGGCCTTTGGGTGCCCCTTCCAACTGTAGAATTCTCTATCTATCTATCTATCTATCTATCTATCCATCTATGTTGGACTGGATGGCCTTTGGGTGCCCCTTCCAACTGTAGAATTCTCTATCTATCTATCTACCCATCTATGTTGGACTGGATGGCCTTTGGGTGTCCCTTCCAACTGTACAATTCTCTATCTATCTATCTATCTATCTATCCATCCATCTATGTTGGACTGGATGGCCTTTGGGTGCCCCTTCCAAAGAAGCCTGGTCCTTTCTAGTGCGGAGAGCGGACTGTCCAAGCGGCTTGGTCTTGCCCCTGAGCCTGGCTGGTGCCTGCCTCCTGCAGGTCTCCCCGATCCCCACGGCTTGTGGGGCAGAGCCCTTTGGCAAAGGAGGGAGGAGAGAGGCAGGCGAGGAGCCCCCCACCAGTGAGGCAGCACCAGACCCCCAGAGCCAGCCCCAAGCCCCGGCCCAGGAGCCACAGAGCAGAGGAGAAGAGAGAGAGAGAGAGAGAGAGATGGGGCAGGAAGGAGTGAAGGAAGGGGTCTGGCTGGCTTACCCCACAGAGGTCCTGGTGCAGATGTAATAGAGGAGCCCCGCAATGAGGATGACCGCGGCCAGGCAGCCAATCACGATCCCGGCAATGGCGCCCCCAGAGAGGCCGGTGTCGCCCCCAGTGTCATCTGGTTTTTCTGGAAGGGACGGAGGGAGAGAGAGAAGGAAAGGGTGAGTTTGTAGACATATCTCACACACACATACACACACACACACAAGAAAGAACTGGAATGTGTTCTACCTGCACCTCCAGAGAGCAGGGTTCAAATCCCTGCTCGGACACAGAAACCCATTGGGTGACACTCTCTCGACCTCAAAGGAAGCATTTGCTACGCTATGCGCATCGATAGACTCATAGAACACCTACCCAGAAGCATTGCACTATCACCATCTCAGTGTTTGGAAAGCCAGGTATGCACACCTGTGATACCTGAATGTTTCCGTAAATGCATACATGTACATAGCATTGGGTTAGAGGAGTGTTCCCAGAAATACATATGTACCATTGCTGCCATTATGAGACCATTATAACATACACACATTTGTGAACATCCTGCGGCTCCTCCATGATGACATTATGGCAACAGTCTTGGACAGCAGTGGCTCCCAAAGTGACCCATTTAAGGTGGAATCGGGTGTCAAACAGGGAAGATGTGTTATTGCCCCAACTCTATTCTCCATCTTCATCGTTATGATACTTCACCTTGTTGACGGGAAGCTTCCCACCGGAGTGGAAATCATCTACCGGACAGATGGCAAGCTGTTTAACCTCAGCAGACTGAAAGCCAAAACCAAGGTCACAACAACATCTGTTATAGAACTCCAGTATGATGATGACAATGCCATCTGTGTGCATTCAGAGGAAGATCTACAAGCCACTCTAAACACCTTCGCAGAAGCATACACGATGCTTGGCCTGTCACTGAACATCGAGAAAACCGAAGTGCGCCAAAACCAAGGTTACAACAACATCTGTTATAGAACTCCAGTATGCTGATGATGACGTCATCTGTGCACATTCAGAAGAAGACCTACCAGCCACTCTAAACACCTTCGCAGAAGCATATGAGAAGCTCGGCCTGTCATTGAACATCGAGAAAACCAAAGTGCGCCAAAACCAAGGTTACAACAACATCTGTTATAGAACTCTAATATGCTGATGATAACGTCGTCTGTGCTCATTCAGAGGAAGATCTACAAGCCACTCTAAACACCTTCCCAGAAGCATACACAAAGCTCAGCCTGTCACTGAACATCGAGAAAACCAAAGTGCTCTTCCAGCAGTCACTGGCCAACCCCTCCCCAATGCCAGAGATACAGCTTAATGGTGTAACATTAGAAAATGTGGACCATTTCCGCTCCTTTGGCAGCCACCTCTCCACCAAAGTCAACATCGACGCCAAAATACAACACCGCCTGAGCTCTGCGAGTGCAGCATTTTTCTGAATGAAGCAGAGAGTGTTTGAGGACCGGGACATCCAAAGGGAGACCAAGTGGCTTGTTGATAAAGCTATTCTCCTCCCAACCCTGCTCTATGCCTGCGAAACGTGGACTGTCTACAGACGTCAACATTGAGACTGAAATAAAACATCGCCTGAGCTCTGCGAGTACAGCATTCTTCCAAATGAAGCAGAGAGTGTTTGAGGACCGGGACATCCAAAGGGAGACCAAGTGGCTTGTTGATAAAGCCATTCCCCTCCCAACCCTGCTCTACGCCTGCAAAACGTGGACTGTCTACAGTTGTCACATGCAACTCCTAGAACGATTCCATCAGTGCTGCCTCCGGAAAATCCTGCAAATCTCTTGGGAATACAAGCGGACAAACATCAGCGTGCTGGAAGAAGCAAAGACCACCAGCACTGAAGCGATGGTCTTCCACCATCAACATTGTCCACGTTGTCCACGTTGTCCGGATGCCCGACCACCGTCTCCCAAAGCAGTTGCTCTACTCCGAACTCAAGAACGGAAAATGGAGTGTTGGTGGGCAGGAAAAGAGATGGAAAGATGGCCTCAAAGCCAACCTTAAAAACTCTGGCATAGACACTGAGAACTGGGAAGCCCTGGCCCTTGAGCGCTCCAGCTGGAGGTCAGCTGTGACCAGCAGTGCTGCAGAATTCGAGGAGGCACGAGTGGAGGGTGAAAGAGAGAAACGTGCCAGGAGGAAGGCGCGTCAAGACAACCCCGAGCAGGACCGCCTTCCACCTGGAAACCAATGCCCTCCTCACTGCGGAAGAAGATGCGGGTCAAGAATAGGGCTCCACAGCCACATACGGACCCACAAGGAAACCCATGATGGTAGACCATCTTACTCGTCCAACGAGGGATCACCTAAGTAAGTAAGTAAAGTAATAACATACACATAGTGTTCACAGAGGTATGTTTGTACGCACACCTTTATGAAAGGCTAGCATTCGCAGGTATACATGTAATATAAATATCAAACTATTATATTAATTCATTATAGAGGAATGCACTGCTCCTTAAGGGGTTAATATTCACAGATACCTATGCACACCTTTGTGACAGTTTAACATTCACCGATACCTATGCAACCTTTGTATTGGGTTAGTATTCACAGGTATGTATGAGTGCACACCTTTATCATAGGTTAGTATTCACAGGTATATATCAATGACCACCTTTATATTGGATCCGTTATCTATATGAACACACACCTCTCGAATGGTTTAGTATTCACAGATACCTATGAATGCACACCTTTGTAATATATTAGTATTCCCAGGTATATATCAATGCACACCTATATATCAAGTGAGTATTCAGCAATACCTATTAACAGACTCCTCCAGAATGGTTCAGTATTCACAGATACCTATGACTGCACACCTTTACAATGGGTTAGTTGTGACAAACAGCACACCTCTATGCGGGGTTGGTATTCGCAGAGATATATTAATCCACACCTCTATAATGGGTTTGTGTATGAATGCATACCTTTTTAATGGGTTGGACTGGATGGCCTTTGGGTGCCCCTTCCAAATGTAGGATTCTATTTATTTACCAATCTATCTAGGTTGGACTGGATGGCCTTTCAGGACCTCTTCTAACTGTAGAATTTATTTATTTATTTATTTATTTATTTATTTATTTATCTACCTGGGTTGGACTGGATGGCCATTGGGTGTCCCTTCCAAATATAGGATTCTATTTATTTATCTATCTATTGGGGTTGGACTGGGTGGCCTACCTACCTACCTATTTACCTACCTACCTACCTATCTGGGTTGCACTGTATGGCCTCTGGCTGCCCCTCTCAAATTTAGGATTTTATTTATTTCCTGTCTGTCTGTCTATCTATCTATCTATCTATCTATCTATCTATCTATCTGTGTTGGTCTGGATGGCCTTTGGGTGCTGCTTCTAATTGTGGGATTGTACCTATTTATTTATCTGTTTGGGTTAGACTAGATGGCCTTTGGGAACCCCTTCCAAATCAAATGTAGGAATCTATCTATCTATCTATCTATCTATCTATCTATTGGCGTTGGACTGGCTAGCCTTTGGGTATCCCTTCCAAATATACGATTCTATTTGTATATCTATCGGTGTTGGATTGGCTGACCTTTCGGTGCCTCTTTCAAATTTAGGATTCTATTTATTTACCTACCTACCTATCTGGGTTGTACTGTATGGCCTTTGGGTGCCACTTTCAAATTTAGGATTCTATTTATTTCCTATCTATCTATCTATCTATCTATCTATCTATCTATCTATCTATCTGTGTTGGTCTGGATGGCCTTTGGGTGCTGCTTCTAATTGTACCAATTTTTTATCTATCTATCGGGGTTGGACTGGATGGCCTTTGGGTGCCCCTTTCAAATGTAGAATTCTATTTATTTGCCTATCTGTCTATATCTATCTATCTATCTATCTATCTATTCATTTTCTTATCACTCTCTCTCTCCATCATCTATTCAACTAGATGGACCTATGATTCTCTAAATGTACCATCAATCTCTCCATCCATCCAGCCATCCATCCATGTTCCTATCTGTCTGTCTGTCTATCTATCCATTCATCCATGTTCCTATCCATCCATCTATGTTCCTATCTATCTATCTATCTATCTATCTATCTATCTATCTATCTATCCATCCATCCATCCATCCATCCATCCATCCATCCATCCATCTATGTTCCTATCTATCTATCTATCTATCTATCTATCTATCTATCTATCTATCTATCTATCTATCTATCTATCTATCCATCTATCCATCTATCCATCTATCCATCTATCCATCCATCCATCCATCCATCCATCCATCCATCCATGTTCCTATCTATCTATCTATCTATCTATCTATCTATCTATCTATCTATCTATCTATCTATCTATCTGGGTTGGACTGGATGGCCCTTGGCTTCCGCTTCTATTTGTGGGATTCTACCTATTTATTTATCTTATGGGACTGGATGGCCTTTGGGAACCCCTTCCAAATGTAGGATTCTATCTACCTATCTATATGGGTTGGACTGGATGGCCTTTGTGTTGGACTGGATTGGCTCCTTCCAACATATGAGTGCATGCCTCTTTCACGGGTTAATAATAGTCACAAAGACATGTGCGCACGTATGTACACACAGGCTCATTTCTTCCAAAAACGGAGCCTTTTATAATTATCGATGGACCAATTTGGCATGGGCTATCCCCGCATTCAGGACCCAGCCCAACAGAGAAGGCTGGTGTTTGTCTTCAATTTCCATGACAAATGCGGAAAGACGAAGCCTTTTTGCTGAAATCTGGAGCTTAAAGAGTCGAAGGGAAGAGTCGGCACCATGAGTCCGATAGTCCTTACCCACAACAGGTCACAGTTAACCTTTAACGTCTCTTTTAAAAGTTTATGGCTTCGATTGTGCGTGATCAGATGTTGTCGCCTTTTCCTTTATGAGACCATAAAGAAGCAGTTTCACCCCAAAGTGTAGGACACTCATGCTCAAAGTAAGCAAATAAAAGTGACAACCACCAGCAACAGGCTGGATCCAGTTCCTTCCATTTGCATCAGTCTCCTTCTGATTTCAATGGGGAAGGTAGGGCGGTTTCGATGGAGCCTAACTGAAACTAACCATCCTTCCAGAAGCTGGCCATTGTCTCCAATTCAATATATGACCAATGAAGCAAGGCTTCAATGTCTCCAATTCCATCTATGACCATTTCAACAAGACTGCCTTATGTACCACAATCCCAATGTCTCCGATTCTATATAGAACAATTGCAACAAGACTGCCTTATGTACCACCATCCCAATGTCTCTGATTCAATATATGACCACTGTGGTAAGACTTCTGTATACACCACAATCCCAGTGTCTCCAAATCAATATATAACCATTGTGGCAAGACTGTACCGCCACCTCAATGTCTCCAATTCAATATATGACATCTGCAGCAAGACTTATGTATGTACCATCATCCCAATGTCTCCAATTCCATATATAACAATTGCGACAAGACTGCCTTATGTACCACCATCCCAATGACTTTGATTCAATATATGACCACTGTGGTAAGACTTCAGTATGCACCACAATCCCAATGTCTCCAAATCAATATATAACCATTGTGGCAAGACTGTACCACCATCTCAATGTCTCCAATTCAATATATGACCATTGCAGCAAGACTGCCTTATGTACCACCATCCCAATGTCGCCAATTCAATATATGACATCTGCAGCAAGACTGCCTTATGTACCACCATCCCAATGTATCTGATTCAATATATGATCGTTGTGGCAAGACTTCCATGAGCACCAAAATCCGAATGTCTCTGATTCAATATATAACCATTGTGGCAAGACAGCACCACCATCCTAATGTCTCCAATTCAACATATGACCTCTGTAGCAAGACTTCTGTATGTACCACCCTCCCAATGTCTCCAATTCCATATATAACCATTGCAAGAAGATTGCCTTATGCACCACCATCCCAATGTCGCCAATTCAATATATGACCATTGCGGAAAGGCTAGTGTATGCACCACCCTCCCAATGTCTCCAATTCAATATATAACCATTGTGGCAGGACTGCACCACCCTCCTAATGTCTCCAATTCAATATATGACCTTTGCAGAAAGACTTCTGTATGCACCACCATCCCAGTGTCTCCAATTCCATATATAAGCATTGCTACAAGACTGCCTTATGTACCACCATCCCAATGTCTCTGATTCAATATGTGACCATTGCGGAAAGACTGCTGTACGCACCACAATCCCAATGTCTCTGATTCAATATATGACCATTGCGGAAAGACTTCCGTATGCACTACCATCCCAATGTCACCAATTCAAGGTATGACCATTGCTGCAAGACTGCTGTATGTACTCCCATCCTAATGTCTCAGACTCCATATATGAGCATTATGGCAAGTTTAATAGATGACCATTGCTGCAAGACTGCTGTATCCACCACCATCCCAATGTCTCAATTTCAATATATGACCAATGAAGCAAGACTGTACTGTGTACCAATATGGCTGCTGTATCTGACCGTAGCAGCCACACTGTCATATTTATTTATTTATTATTCAAACGTATATGCTGCCACTCCCCTGGGGCTCGGAGCGGCTTACAAGAACAGGCTAAAATCTAACACAATTTAAAAACAATTTAAAACAATTTAAAAACAGCAATATCAAAGATCAAAGGCCTGTCGAAACAGATATGCACCAAGATGGAAGAATGTAAAGAATACCTACCATGACAGAATGGATAGACCGAGGAGAAACAGGCACCACATGCCAATGCCTCCAATTCAGTATATGACTACTGCAACAAGACTGCTGAATGCACCACCATCCCAATGTCTCCTATTCAATCTATGACCATTGTGACCATTGTATGTGCACCAACATTGCTGCCATATATGACCGTAGCAGCCACACTGCCATATGCACCAAGATGGAAGAAGAGAAAGAAAGATTACCTGCTGTGATGGAATAGATAGACGGAGCAGAAACAGGCCCTTAATGCCAATGCCTCTGATTCGATATATGACCAATGAAGTAAGGTTGCCGTATGCACCGACACGGCTGCCGTATATAACTATAGCAGCCACACTGCTGTATGCACCAAGATGGAACTGATAGATTGAGTGGAAACAGGCACACAGAACAGCCAAGGTCTCAAGCTTGGACACTCACTAATTTGCATGGTGACATTGACGCTGATTGTGATGTTGGTCTTGGGGTTGAAGGCCTGGCACCTGTAGACCCCAGTATCTTCCAAAGTTGCTGAGATGATGTTGTAGGTTGGTTTGGTCTCCTTCGTCTCGCTGTTGTTGAAAAACCACCGAAACTGCGGCGCGGGGTTGGAGTCGGCAGAGCACACAAGAGACACATTCGAACGGAGGGTGAAGTCTCCAGACTGGACGATCATGGCATAGTAGGGCCCATCTAGAAAGGAAAAGAATCAGGGGTTGGACGGGGATCAAGGCGTTGACCTCTCTGCATTGGTCCCAAAGGACTGGACGTCTTAGCATCTGGAGCAAAGTTTGCCCTTCTTCAAAACTCCATATATGACCATTATGGCAAGTTTAATATATGACCATTGCTGCAAGACTGCTGTATGCACCACCATCCCAATGTCTCAATTTCAATATATGACCAATGAAGCAAGACTGCCATATGTACTAACATGGCTGATGTATCTGACCGTAGCAGCCACACTGTCATATGCACCAAGATGGAAGAACGTAAAGAATACCTCCTATGACAGAGCTATGGGTCAACTGGAGGGTCGCCTTGGAGCGTCAATGCTTCATTGCTAAGCTGACCAAGTTGCTTGAAAAGTAAGAGGGGAAGGGGTTAAGGGGGGCTTTGCTCTGTGTCCCACATAGGAACGCAATCCTCGAGACTATTCGCCATGCTTTCCCCTCTTTATTGAGATCCTTTGCATTCAGGCTCCTAGATACGAGAGATCTAGCTCCGCATAAAAAATAATAATCTTTGATGTCATTACCTATTTCATTTGGACATGGTTTCGATCTTTGCTTTCCCATTAAACACAGTTCCAAGAGTATCGGGCGGCAATGGTCATGGAGTGTAGGACCTTTCTAAACATACGTGAACGGGGAAATATTATTTTACCAGTTTCTAAGGATTCAGTCGTGTTTCTTCCATTGTAAGATGCTGCTGATTGTAAGGCACGCTCTTCACTTCAGTGCTGACGCCACCAACAAAAACCAATTCTTAAAACATGTGATGGAGTTCAGCCTGTGACTGTGTCTAATGATCACGGTTCATGTATCTGATAATGTTTTCAATGACGAGGTTGCTTTAGATGCAGAGAACGACAATGGGATTCCTGCTCAAAGTGTACTTTCTGATGAGAATGTTCCTGAAGGGTTTGGGGATGATTGAATGGCCCCTGGAAGAGGGCTTGAATTGCTACCAGAGAATTCCCAACACTCTGAGCCTGAGAATAGCTCGGCACCTGGGCCAGCTGCAGAAATTAATGAGCCAGTAGATAGGAGGAATATTTTCAGACAAACAACCCAAACTCTCAGGCGTTCTGCCAGACTGAGAGAGAGATTGATAACAGAGTCAAGGCTGAAACGGAATCTGTTCCTGGCCGCTTGGGACATAGAGTAGATTAGGGGATAAAAGTGCCAAGTACAGAATCTGTAGCCAGACGAAGCAACGTTGGAATTGAGTCAAGACTTCTTCCCAGGACCCTGGAAGCCTTGCCTTGGATAGATTCATATGTGTTAAGTGCCTTGTTTGATTCATGATTCAAGTTTTGGGGTTTTACCTTTGAAGTATTAGTATTTGTTTTTCATGAACTCTGGACTATTTGTTTCTACTTATCTTTCCATCTAATTGGAATCACCTATTTTTATGGATTTTTTTACTGCTACTGCTTTTAAAATATCTTCAATAAACTGCTTGCATTTCTACTCAGCTGTGTGGGCTTTCCTGGCCTGGAGTGCAACAGCATGCTCAATTTTTGGAGAGATTTATATAAGGGGAAAATGCGTCTTAGAATGGAAGAAATACGGCCGTTCCGATCTTCTCGTGCGTGGTCCTTACTCCCTTGTTTCTTTGACACTCTTTCCACATCTCCAGTGTTTTGTTGATGTCTCTTACGTCACCTTGAAGGCTTTGTTGGCAATTCACCTTCATAGGTTGCGTGGAGGGAATGGGGATTTGCGGGGCTTTTTGGCTCCTCGGCTTTTCCCTCTCGGAACTCCCGAGGCGAAAGCAGACCCGAAACCGGGTTTACTCACATGCCATGGACAGGACACTGGGGTTGCTGATTTGATTGTCGAGCCCGTTGCTGGCCACGCAGGTGTAACTCCCGTTGTCTTTCTGGGTGAAGCTCTGGATGGTAAGGGTCTCGTCGTTTGCCGAAAGGAGGGCATTCTCGGGGAGCGTGTCTTTGCCATCCTTGCGCCAGGAGACCGTGATGGATTTGGTGCTGGAGGTGTTGCACGTCAAGGTGACGTTCTCCTTCTCCAAGGGCTGGTAGGACGCCGGGGTCAGGACGGGAGGGTAGAGATGCTCTGTGCACAAAACAGAGAGAGAGAGAGAGAGAGAGAGAGAGAGTCACCCGCTCTGCGTCCCATCCGGGCTTCGTCCGCCAAGGAAGACCCAAGTTGGCTTCTCAAGAGAAGGAGGACACAGCTGCGGAGTCCGTTGCTGCCCAAAGGGATCCATGGAAAGAAATGATTTGGAGGCAATATGGCGTGAATGCTTAGCACACACACACACACACACACACACATGCAGTAGAGCAGTGGTTCTCAACCTGGGGGTCGGGACCCCTGGGGGGGTCATGAGGGGGTGTTAGAGGGGTCGCCAAAGACTATCAGAAAACATAATATTTTCTGTGGGTCATGGGGGTTCTGTGTGGGAAGTTTGGGCCCATTCTATCATTGGTGGAGTTCAGAATATTCTTTGATTGTAGGTGAACTATAAATCCCAGCAACTACAACACCCAATGTCAAGGTCTATTTCCCCCAAACTCTAGCAGAGTTCACATTTGGGCATATTGATTTTCATGTCAAATTTGGTCCAGATTCATTATTGTTTGAGTGCTCTCAGGGTGCAGGTGAACTACAACTCCAAAACTCAAGGTCAGTGCCCATCACACCCTTCCAGTATTTTCTGTTGGTCATGGGAATTCTGTGTGCCAAGTTTGGTTCAGTTCCATCATTGGTGGAGTTCGGAATGCTTTTTGATTGTAGGTGAACTATAAATCCCAGCAACTACAACTCCCAAATGACAAAATCAATCCCCCACCCAACACCACTAGTGTTCAAATGTGGGTGTATTGGGTATTTTTGCCAAATTTGGTCCAGTGAATGAAAATACATCCTGCATTTCAGATATTTTCTTTCTTTCTTTCTTTCTTTCTTTATTTATTTATTTATTTATTTATTTATGCACTTGTATACTGCTAATATCTCAGCCTAAGTCGGCGACTCATTGCGGTTTACAACACTTAAAAGAAAAACAGTATTCAGTTAAAAGCATAAAACACATATACCATACAAATTATTGGGCCACCAATAATAATCCCAGGCATCTCGTAACTGGAATTGCAATCCAAAATTCATCGTCCATGATTACCAGTCCTTTAGTCATCAAAATTCGTTGCACCGGATTAACCGAATGCTTGTTTAAACATCCATGTCTTCAATCTATTCCGAAACACCATCAGCGAGGAGGCTGATCGTACCTCTATGGGGAGGGTGTTCCAAAGCCGAGGGGCCACCACAGAGAAGGCCCTGTCTCTCGTTCCCGCCAGCCGCACTTGTGAAGCCGGCGGGATAGAGAGCAGGGACTCCCCAGAAGATCTTAGGGTCCTGGTGGGCTGATAGGCCGAGATACGTTCGGATAGATAAGTTGGGCCAGAACCGTTTAGGGCTTTAAAGGCCAACGCCAGCACTTTGAATTGAACCCAATAGCAGATCGGCAGCCAGTGGAGTTGGCGCAACAGGGGGGTTGTATGCTCCCTGCGCTCCGCTCCCGTTAGTATCATGGCTGCCGAACGTTGGACTAATTGGAGCTTCCGGGCCGTCTTCAAAGGCAACCCCACGTAGAGAGCGCTGCAGTAGTCAAGACGGGATGTAACCAGAGCGTGGACTACCGTGGCCAAGTCAGGCTTCCCAAGGTACGGTTGCAGTTGGCGCACAAGTTTTAACTGTGCGAATGCTCCCCTGGTCACCGCCGAAACCTGGGGTTCCAGGCTCAGTGATGAGTCCAGGATCACACCCAAACTGCGAACCTCCGTCTTCAGGGGGAGTGCGACCCCGTCTAGCAAAATTACAGTTGTGAAGTTGTCATGAAAATAATTTGCTGGTTGGGGGTCACCACAACAGGAGGAACTGAGTTAAGGGGTCGCGGCGTTAGAAAGGTTGAGAACCACTGCAGTAGAGTCTCACTTATCCAACATCAACGGGCTGGCAGAACCTTGGATAAACGGAAATGTTGGATAACAAGGAGGGATTAAGGAAACGCCTATTAAACGTCAAATTATGTTATGGTTTTACAAATTAAGCACCAAAACATCACGTTTTGCAAGAACTCGACAGAAAAAGCAGTTCAGTATGCAGTAACGTTATGTAGTAATTCCTGTATTTACGAATTGAGCACCAAAACATCACAATGTATTGAAACAGCTGTGGATCCGGGTGGGAGGCAGGCTGCGTGGCGTAATACAGAACGTTGGATGAGTGAAAGTTGGGCAAGCGAGACTCAACTCTGTGTGTGTGTGTCTGTATATATATTTTTCCACAGATATACAAACCCTTTTTCCTAATCCCAACAGACCTCACTACCTCTGAGGATGCTTGCCATAGATGCAGGCGAAATGTCAGGAGAAAATGCTTCTAGACCAGGGGTCCTCAAACTAAGGCCCGGGGGCTGGATGCGGCCCTCCAAGGTCATTTACCCGGCCCTCGCTCAGGGTCAACCAAACTCTGAAATGACTTGAAAGCACACAACAACTGCCAACAACTGCCAACTGCGACCGTACCTCACAAAGGCTGATCTGGCCGGAGTGGTCCATGCCTTGGTCACCTCTAGGTTGGATTACTGTAATGCGCTCTACGTGGGGCTGCCCTTGAATACGGCTCGGAAATTCCAACTGGTCCAACGGGCAGCGGCCAGGATGTTAACCGGGGCTCCTTAGAGAGAGAGGTCAACCCTCCTGTTCAAGGAGCTCCACAACATAGGGAACGGCATTAAGGGGTCCACGGCATTGGCAAGGTGGAGAACCACTGCTATAGGGTTTCGAATGAGCCGCTTTGGCCAGGAAACCAGGGCGGGGCCAAGGGGGCAAAGTCCTGGAAAGTGTCCTCAACAGAAACCGCCGGCAATCGAAACGTGGAGCCTCTCTCCATCGCAACCTGCCATCAGACTCACTTTATGGGATTCATGATATCATGCAGACCATAGTTCACAGGGTCCAAAGGTGTGTCACGCTTCTATAAGGCATGGGATCAAATGACTTGCAAGGACCAACCCAACACCCCCAATCTACGCTGCAGAATAAATGCAGTTTTGATACCACCTGGACTGCCGATGGCTCAATGCCATGGGATACTGAGAGTTGTAGTTTGAACTACAACTACAGCTTCTAGCAGTGAGATATTGCGACCAAAAGGGTGTCAAACTGCATTAATTCCACAGTGTAGATGCACTTTGTATCTCGCTTTCTCCAAGAGTGCAAACTACAACTCCAAGGATCCCCTAGCAGTGAGATATTGCGACCGAAAGGATGTCGAAACTGGGAGTTGTAGTTTTAACAAGGGCCCCAAGAGTGCAAACTGCAGTTTCTAGCAGTGAGATATTGTGACCAAAAGGGTGTCAAACTGCATTAATTCCACAATCTTGGTGCACTTTGTATCTTGCATTCTCCAAGAGTGCAAACTACAACTCCAAGGATCCCCTAGCAATGAGATATCACAATCGAAAGGGTGTCGAACCTGGGAGTTGCAGTTTTAACAAGGGCCCAAGAATGCAAACTGCAGCTTCTAGCCGTGAGATATTGTGACCAAAAGGGTGTCAAACTGCATTAATTCCACAATCTAGATGTACTTTGTATCTCACTTTCTCAGAGAGTGCAAACTACAACTCCAAGGATCCCCTAGCAATAAGATATTGCGACTGAAAGGGTGTCAAACTGCATTAATTCCACAATCTAGATGCACTTTGTATCTCGCTTTCTCAGAGAGTGCAAACTACAACTCCAAGGATCTCCTAGCAATGGGATATTGTGACCAAAAGGGTGCCAAAACTGGGAGTTGTAGTTTTAACAAGGGCCCAAGAATGCAAACTGCAGCTTCTAGCAGTGAGATATTGTGACCAAAAGGGTGTCAAACTGCATTAATTCCACAATCTAGATGCACTTGGTATCTCGCTTTCTCCAAGAGTGCAAACTACAACTCCAAGGATCTCCTAGCAATGGGATATTGTGACCAAAAGGGTGCCAAAACTGGGAGTTGTAGTTTTAACAAGGGCCCAAGAATGCAAACTGCATTCTTCCAGCAGTGAGATATTACGACTAAAAGGGTGTCAAACTGCATTAATTCCACAATCTTGGTGCACTTTGTATCTCACTTTCTCCAAGAGTGCAAACTACAACTCCAAGGATCCCCTAGCAATGAGATATTGCAACCGAAAGGGTGTCAAACATGAGAGTTGTAGTTTTAACAAGGGCCCAAGAGCGCAAACTGCAGCTAAAAGTATCTCCTAGCAATGGGATATTGTGACCAAAAGGGTGCCAAAACTGGGAGTTGTAGTTTTAACAAGGGTCCAAGAATGCAAAATACAACTCCAAGGATCCCCTAGCAATGAGATATTGCAACCGAAAGGTTGTCAAACCTGGGAGTTGTAGTTTTAACAAGGGCCCAAGAGTGCAAACTGCACCTCCAGAAATTCCCTAGCAATGAGATATTGCGACTGAAAGGGTGTCGAAACTGGGAGTTGTAGTTTTAACAAGGGCCCAAGAGTGCAAACTACAACTCCAAGGATCCCTTAGCAATGAGATACTGTGACTGAAAGGGTGTCGAAACTGGGAGCTGTAGTTTTAACAAGGGCCCAAGAGTGCTTCTAGCAGTGAGATATTGCGACAGAAAGGGTGTCAAACTGCATTAATTCCACAGTCCAGATGCACTTGGTATCTCACAGTCTCCAAGAGTGCAAACTACAACTCCAAGGATCCCCTAGCAATGAGATATGCGACTGAAAGGGTGTCGAAACTGGGAGTTGTAGTTTTAACAAGGACCCAAGAGCGCAAACTGCAGCTCCAAGGATCTCCTAGCAATGCAACCAAACAGGGTGTCAAGCTGTGTTAATTCCACAGTCTGGATGCACTTTGTATCTCGCTTTCTCCCTCTCAAGGAGACTCAAAGCAGCCAACAAGTAAAAATGGCACAATCTATACATTAAAACATACAAGATGCAAGATAGCATTACATATCAGAAACGTAATAATGATAATGATAATAATAATAGTATGGTCTGAGCATTCAAATATTTTGCAATTCAAGGGAAATTAAATGCCAATAGTAATAATAATAATAGTAATAATAATAATATGATGTGAGCATTCAAATATTTTGCAATTCAAGGGAAATTAAATGCCAATAATAATAATAATAGTAATAATAATAATATGATGTGAGCATTCAAATATTTTGCAATTCAAGGGAAATTAAATGCCAATAATAATAATAATAATAATAATAATAATAATAATGTGGTCGGAGCATTCAAACATTTTGCAATTCAAAGGAAATTAAAAGGCAATAATAATAATAATAATAATAATATGATCTGAGCATTCAAATATTTTGCAATTCAAGGGAAATTAAATGCCAATAATAATAATAATAATAATGTGGTCTGAGCATTCTAATATTTTGCAATCCAAGGGAAATTACAAGGAAATGTTGTGTTTGGGATATTGGTGGCATTATATTATTATTATTATTATTATTATTATTATTATTATTATTATTACTATTGTTGTTATGCTGAAAAACGAGCATTTCTAAGGGAACCAAGAGGGTGGTTTCAAACAGGATACTTTGCAATCTAGACCTTCCGTAATGCTTCGCGGTCGACAAGAGCTCCGATTCTGGAAACTCCGTGGCCGGGGGCCAACTTTGCAGCTTCCCTTTTGTGCCATTTGCATGCCATTGGCACCCATTATCTCGGGTTTCCTGCTCCGATGCAAGTCCCTGGGAAACCTATTCGATTCATCTGTATAATGAATTAAGTTTGGTACTTCTATTATTAATGCTGCGGGATCCTGGGAGGTGTAGTTTGGCAAGCTTCGGCAGGGAAGGCTGGAAAAAAAATCACCTTGGGAAACTACAAATCCCATTATTCCATACCAAGCAGCTGAAGAGCACTCTTGGGTAGGGAAGGCTAGAGAACCTTGGGAAAACTACAAATCCCATGATTCCGCACCAGTTTGACTGGAGCCAAAACTACACTGATTCCCTAATGCACCCAAAAAGGAGCTTGCTATTATTTGGCAGGGAAAGCTAAAAGACCTTAGAAAAACTACAAATCTCATGATTCCGTACCAGTGTAGAGGCAGCCAAAGGGAGTTTGGTCCTCTTTGGCAGGGAAACTACAAATCCCATGATTCCATGGCAGTTCGACGGCATTTGCCCTCAGTGTGGATCCACCTGAAGTTTCCGAGATCTCAGCAATTACTCCAAAACATCTATAATGAGATTGGAAACTTCCTTTGTCTAAATATAATGCCAAGAAGCGGACCGAGATGCGAGTGAACTATATATCCCTTAATAAAAGGGACAATTATGGTTGGCTAACAGGCTCCAGAGCTTAATCCAAAGACATAAGCTGGCTGAGTCCCAGCTGCATTAAGATGACTCTGACCAAAAGGTCATGAGTTCGAAGCCAGCCCGGGTTGGAGTGGGTTTCCAACCAATTGTGTGTAGCCTGTTGTCGACCTTTGCAACCCGAAAGACAGTTGCACCTGTCAAGTAGGAAAATTAGGTACCACCTTAAAAGTGTGGGGAGGCTAAATTAACTGATTTATGAGGCCATTAGCTGTACCCGCCACGCATTGCTGTGGCCAACCTTTCCTCCCTTCTTCTTTCTTTCTCTCCTTCCTTCCCTCCCTCTTTTTCTTTTTCTTTTCCTTCTTCTTTCTTCCTTCTGTACCTGTTTCTTTCCTCATTTCCTTTGCTCTTTGGTTCCATCCTTCCTTGTCTCTTTCCTTCCTTCCTTCCCTCTCTCTTTCTCTCTTTTGTTCCTTCTCTCCTTTCTTCCCTCTCTTTCTTTCCTTCTTTCACTTCTTTTTCCTTCTCTCCTTCCTTGTTGAGAAGAGGAACCCAGTCAAGGCCAAGGAGTGACCCTGGTCCCTGATAACAAGGCAGGGCAAGGCCACATTGGAAGAAGGTATCTTGCCCTCGCCAACCAAGGATTATGGTTCTAAAAACTCTCAGTTGCGGAGCGGGCCTTTCCCGGCACAGCTTGGATCCCTTCCAGACCCTTCTCTCCTCTTGGCTTCCCCTTTCCCCTCCCTGTTGTCTTTCTGCAGAACTTTCCAGGAAAACGAACATTCGGAACTGGGAAATGAGCCTGATCTCCACCAAGCAGGGGCCAATTTAGGCCGTCCAGCAGACTGGAGGAGGGCCAATGTGGTCCCAATCTTCAAGAAGGGAAAAAAGGACGACCCAAACAACTACCGTCCGGTCAGCCTCACGTCGATACCGGGCAAGATTCTGGAAAAGATTGTTAAGGAAGTGGTCTGCAAACACTTAGAAACAAATGCAGTCATTGCTCATAGTCAACATGGATTTATCAAAACCAAGTCATGTCAGACTAATCTGATCTCTTTCTTCGATGGAGTTACAAGCTGGGTAGATGCAGGGAATGCCGTGGATGGAGCGTACCTGGATTTCAGGAAGGCCTTCTTGGACAAGGTCCCCCATGACCTTCTGGCAAGGAAACTAGTCCAAGGTGGGCGAGGCAAAACTACGGTGAGGTGGATCTGGAATTGGTTAAGTGGACGAACACAGAGAGTGCTCACTAATGCTTCCTCTTCATCTTGGAAAGAAGTGACAAGTGGAGTGCCACAAGCAGGGTTTTCCCGTCCTGGGCCCGGTCCTGTTCAGGATCTTTATTAATGACTTAGATGAAGGGCTAGAAGGCAGGATCATCAAGTTTGCACACGACACCAAATTGGGAGGGAGAGCCAAGACTCCAGAGGACAGGAGCAGGACTCAAAGGGATCTCGACAGATGAGAGAGATGATGGGCCAAAACTCACACAATGAAGTTCAACAGGGACAAATGCAAGAGACTCCACTTTGGCAGGAAAAACGAAATGCAAAGAGACAGAATGGGGGGCGATGAGGCTCAAGAGCAGGACGTGTGGAAAAGATCTTGGAGTCCTCGTGGACAACAAGTTAAACATGAGCCAGGAATGTGATGTGGCGGCAAAAAAAGCCAATGGGATTTTGGCCTGCATCAAGAGGAGCATAGTGTCTAGATCTAAGGAAGTCATGCTCCCCATGCTCTATTCCACCTTGGTTAGACCACACCTGGAATATTGTGTCTAATTCTGGGCAGCGCAATTGAAGGGAGATGTTGACTCCAAGCTGGAATGTGTCCAGAGGAGGGCGACTAAAATGATCAAGGGTCTGGAGAACAAGCCCTATGAGGAGCGGCTTAAGGAGCTGGGCATGTTTAGCCTGAAGAAGAGAAGGCTGAGAGGAGATATGATGATAGCCATGTATAAATATGTGAGAGGAAGCCACACGGAGGAGGAGGGAGCAAGCTTGTTTTCTGCTTCCCTGGAGACTAGGACGCAATGGAGGAATGGCTTCAAACTACAAGAGAGGAGATTCCACCTGAACACGAGGAAGAACTTCATGACTGTGAGAGCCGTTCAGCAGTGGAACTCTCTGCCTTCCCGGAGGGAGTGTGGTGGAGGCTCCTTCTTTGGAAGCTTTTAAGCAGAGGCTGGATGGCCACCTGTCAGGGGTGATGTGAATGCAATATTCCTGCTTCTTGGCAGAATGGGGTTGGACTGGATGATGGCCCAGGAGGTCTCTTCCAACTCTTGGATTCTATGATTCTATATTGCAACGCAAAACGTGCCAAAGTTGTCATTCGGAAACGATGTCCATCCTTCCTTCCTTTTCCCACGGTGACATGCAATATCACCCCCATTCTCTTCTGTGTTTGTGATTGGGGGAGACTATTATGGGGTAGATCTGATGACACTGCATTGTCTGCCTATTTGAAAGCAGCCTTTTCCACTCCCAACATGGGAGAGAGGAAGAACATAAAGAGCGAGGAGGATGGAGAGGAGCCAAGGGAGCGGCCAAGGCGTAAAGGACAAAGGCAATCTATCTAAATAAAAATGTCATGTTCACTTGTGGGATTGACAGAACTCAAAAACCGCTAGACGAATGGACATCAAATTTGGACACAAGACACCTAACAACACCCAATGTATGTCCTTCACCCAAAAAAATGATTTTGTGATGATTTGGGAGTTGTATTTGCTGGGATTTATAGTTCACCTGCGATCAAAGAGCATTCTGAACTCCACCAATGATGACATTGGGCCAAACTTAGCACAAAGGACTCCCATGACCAACAGAAAACACTAGAAGGGTTTGGTGGGCATTGACCTTGAGTTTGGGAGTTGTAGTTCACCTACATCCAGAGAGCACTGTGGATTCAAACAATGATGGATCTGGGCCAAACTCTACACGAATACTCAATATGCCCAAATGTGAACACTGGTAGAGTTTGGGGGAAAATAGAATCTTGACATTTGGGAGTTGTAGTTCACCTACATCCAGAGATCACTGTGGACTCAAACAATGATGGATCTGGACTAAACTTGGCACAAATATTCCATATGCCCAAATATGAACACAGATGGAGTTTAAGGGAAATAGACCTTGACATTTGGGAGTTGTAGTTGCTGGGATTTATAGTTCACCTACAATCACAGAGCATTCTGAATCCCACCAACGATGGAATTGAACCAAACTTGGCACACAGTTCTCCCATGACCAATGGAAAATACTGGAAGGCTTTGGTGGGCAGTGTCCTTTGGTTTTGGAGTTGTAGTTCACCTACATCCAGAGATCACTGTGGACTCAAACAATGGTGGATCTGGACCAAACGCTACACGAATACTCAATATGTCCAAATGTGAACACTGGTAGAGTTTGGGGGAAAATAGAATCTTGACATTTGGGAGTTGTAGTTGTTGGGATTTATAGTTCACCTACAATCACAGATTATTCTGAACCCCACCAACAATAGAATTGGGCCAAACCTCCCACACAGGACCCCCATGACCACCAGAGTGGGTCACAGCAAGGCGTGGCAGGGGATGACTAGTAGTAGTAGTAGTAGTAGTAGTAGTAATAATAATAATATAGATAAAGGAATGGATGCTCAGGCTATGATGATTTTTGCATCAGAATCGGGCACTTGTTGCACGGGGCCGTCAAACGTTGCAAAATGTCCTAATTGGGAAGGTGGTGACTCACGTTTATTGTCATCGTTTCAACCGACAAAGGGTTGCAAAACAGGTTGCCGACTCTGACCTGCCCTTAACATCACCTTATTATTACCCCAAGACAGGCGCCTCACAACAAAAAACTCCATTATTTCCATCAAAAGTCATCTTACCTTGTATCAGGTCCTCCCTTTGTGTCCTAAAAAGACTTTGCTCATTCAGTTTGATCCAAAACACACACAGGAAAAAACCCATTGCACAGAATAACTGATGCGTGTATTGAGATGCTTTGGGTCTCGATCCAGAGATAGAAAACGGGGAAGGAACAATAATAATAACAACAACAACAATAAATGGTCTGAGCATTCAAACATTTTGCACTCCAAGGGGAATTGCAAGCAAACACAGAGTTTGGGATGTTGGTATTATTCGTACTTGTCCACAGCCCGAGGATGTGGACAAGATACTTGGAGGAATGAGGCCCACCACGTCCATCCTAGACCCCTGCCCATCCTGGCTTCTGAAGGAGGCCAGAGGGGGATTGGCTGAGTGGGTAACGGTGGTGGTGAATGCCTCCCTTCGGGAAGGCAAGATTCCAGCGAGCCTAAAACAGGCTATCATAAAGCCGCTGTTGAAGAAGCCATCACTGGACCCCACCAAATTCGAAAACTTTCGGCCTGTTTCCAATCTCCCCTTTTTGGGCAAAGTCATGGAAAGCGTGGTGGCCTCACAACTCCAGGTATTCTTGAGAGACACGGATTATCTGGATCCGGCGCAGTCTGGTTTCAGACCGGGACATGGAACCGAGACGGTCTTGGTCGCCTTAGTGGATGATCTGCGCCGGGAGCTAGACAGGGGGAGTGTGTCCCTGTTGGTGCTCCTGGACCTTTCAGCGGCCTTCGATACCGTCGACCACGGTATCCTTCTGGGGCGCCTTGTGGAAATGGGTCTCGGGGGCACTGCTTTGCAGTGGCTCCGGTCATTTCTGGAGGGCCGCACCCAGAAGGTGTTATTGGGGGACTCCTGTTCAACACCACAGCCTTTGACCTGTGGGGTTCCTCAGGGCTCCATCCTGTCCCCCATGCTGTTTAACATCTACATGAAGCCGCTGGGTGAGATCATCCGGAGTTTCGGGGTGCGGTGTCACCTGTACGCAGATGATGTCCAGCTCTGTCACTCCTTCCCACCTGCTACTAAGGAGGCTGTCCAGGTCCTGAACCGGTGCCTGGCCGCTGTAACGGTCTGGATGAGGGCGAACAAACTGAAATTAAATCCAGACAAGACAGAGGTCCTCCTGGTCAGTCGCAAGGCCGAACAGGGTATAGGGTTACAGCCTGTGCTGGACGGGGTCGCACTCCCCTTGAAGGCGCAGGTTCGCAGCTTGGGTGTGACCCTGGACTCGTCGCTGAGCCTGGATCCCCAGGTTTCAGCGGTGACCAGGGGAGCATTTGCACAGCTCAGGCTCGTGCGCCAGCTGCGCCCGTATCTTGGGAAGTCTGACTTGGCCACGGTGGTACACGCTTTGGTCACATCCCGCCTTGACTACTGCAACGCTCTCTACGTGGGGCTGCCCTTGAAAACGGCCCGGAAGCTCCAGCTAGTCCAGCACGCGGCAGCCATGTTGTTAACAGGAGCAGGGCGTAGGGAGCACACAACGCCCTTGCTGTCCCAGCTCCACTGGCTGCCGATTTGCTACCGGGCCCAATTTAAGGTGCTGGTACTATCCTACAAAGCCCTAAACGGTTCCGGCCCAAAATACCTTGCAGACCGCATCTTGGCCTACGAGCCCACGAGGACCTTGAGATCATCCGGGGAGGCCCTTCTCTCGATCCCGTCTGCCTCACAGGCACGCCTGGCGGGGACGAGAGAGCGGGCCTTCTCGGTGGTGGCCCCCCGGCTGTGGAACACCCTCCCTGCTGAAGTTAGACAGGCGCCCTCCCTTATGGCCTTTCGTAAGAGCCTGAAAACATGGCTCTTCGAGTTGGCCTTTAACTGAGTGCTATATCTTGGCAATGATGACCGGAATGGACCACGACTATGAGACTGACTATGACCCATGATATGACGAAGCGGATTTTTAGTATAAGTATATGTCAAGTAGTAGTAGCATGTTATGTATTGTTCTGATTACTGTAAATTGTCTTTTCTATGTTGTTGTTCACCGCCACGAGTCGCCCCCTGGGCTGAGAGTGGCGGTAAATAAGTGCAAGTAATAAATAAATAAATAAATAAATATTGTTGTTGTCGTTATTGTTGTTTCAATAACAACAACAATAATAAATGATCTGAGAAACAAATATTTTTCATTACAAGGGGAATTACAAGCAAACACTGAGTTTGGGGTGTTGGTGGTATTATTTGTACTATTGTTGTTGTTGTTGCTTCAATAATAATAACAACAACAACAATAATAAATGGTCTGAGTATTCAAATATTTTGCACCCCAAGGGGAATTACAAGCAAACACTGAGTTTGGGATGTTGGTGGTATTATTATTACTATTGTTGTTGTTCTTGTTGTCGTTATTGTTGTTTCAATAACAACAACAACAACAACAACAACAATTGGTCTGAGCATTCAAATATTTTGCAATCCAAGAGGAATTACAAGCAAACACTGAGTTTGGGATGTTGGCGGTATTATTATTACTATTGTTGTTGTTTCAATAACAATAACAACAACAACAAATGGTCTGAGAATTCAAATATTTTGCAATCCAAGAGGAATTACAAGCAAACACTGAATTTGGGATATTGATGGTATTATTCTTACTATTGTTGTTGCTGTTTCAATAATAATAATAATAATAATAATAATAATAATAATAATAAATGGTCTGAGCATTCAAATATTTTGCACTCCAAGGGGAATTACAAGCAAACACTGAGTTTGGGATGTTGGTGGTATTATTCGTAGTATTGTTGTTGTTGTTGTTTCAATAACAACAACAACAACAACAACAATAATAAATGGTCTGAGTATTCAAATATTTTGCACTCCAAGGGGAATTACAAGCAAACACTGAGGTTGGGATGTTGGTGGTATTATTCTTACTGTTGTTGTTTGTATGCCACTTTCTCTCTCTCTCGGTGATTCAACGTGGCTAACTAATTAAATTGTGCAAACAATAAAACAGAATTAAATGAGGGACTTATTAAAAACAGTTCAATAAAATCACCAAAGCCATTCAAAACCTGTTGAAAACGACATAAAACAATACCATCCTGCTGAAAACACATGTATTGGCATTACAATGACTACTACGGAAAATTATTATTATTATTATTATTATTATTATTATTAGGGGAAAAGGGGTCCAAAGATGGAGAAAGCACACATCTGCATAACACAATACTCCTCGAAATTGCATTTTAGGAAATTGCCCCATGGAAAGACAGAAACACACGAAGGAACACATCATATCGCATTGAGCAACAGCCCCAGATGGGTCAAACAGCATTATTAAATCTCACAGGAAGTGGATCTGGCATGGATTGGATCACACTTCATGCAGGATTTGGAGGCGACAGAAGGCTCACAAAGTTTTGTTTGCCGGCTCCCGTGGGAAAAGGTTCCCAAAGCACAGCAAAAAGATGGGATCCATCGCATGCGCTCTTCCACCAATATATATTATATACAATATATATTATATATGAGATGTCTATCAGTCAATGTTAATGTATATATATTAGCATATATTATCAGTGTAGAATCCCATTTCCATGATTGGGAAATGATAGTGATGGATTGTCAATAGTATAAATCTTGCCAGCACATTGACTTGGAAGGGCAAACATATATACACGTTTTCACATCTGTTTACCTATTTGTTCATCCATTCATCCAGCTATCCATCCAGCTATACCACTCTCTCCATACAGTTATCTATCCATTCACCCATCTCTGTCTCTCCATCTCCCCCTCTCTCTAGTGCTCTCTCTCCATCCATCCATCCATCCAGCTATCTCACTCTCTCCATACAGCTATGTATGTATGTATCTATCTATCTACCCTTCCTATCTAGCTATCTGTATCTCTCTCTCTCTCTCACTCTCTCTATCAATCCACCCATCCATCCAGCTATGTCTCTCTCCATGGAGCTATGTATCTATATATCTATGTATCTATCTATGTATCTATCTATCTATCTATCTATCTCTATCTATCCATCCATCCATCCATCCATCCATCCATCCATCCATCCATCAATTTATCTATCTATCCAGTTCTCTCTCTCCCCATCAAACCATTCATCCATCCATCTACCCATCCATCCAGCTATTCAGCTATTGAACTCTCTCCCTCCGTCCATCCATCCAGTGATCTCTCTCTCTCTCCATCCACCTACTTATCCATCCATCTATCCATTTATCTATCTATCCATTTCTCTCTCTCCCCGTCAAGCCATCCACCCATCCATCCATCCATCCAGCTATTCAGCTATTGAACTCTCTCTCCATCCATCTGTCCATCCACCCAGCGATCTCTCTCTCTCTCTTCATCCACCTACTTATCCATCCATCCATCCATCCATCCATCCATTTATCTATCTATCCAGTTCTCTCTCTCCCCATCCATCCAGCTATTCAGCTATTGAACTCTCTCTCTCCATCCATCCGTCCATCCATCCAGCAATCTCTCTCTCTCTCTCTCTCCATCCACCTACTTATCTATCCATCCATCCATTTATCTATCCAGTTCTCTCTCTCCCCATCCTTCCATCCATCCATCCATCCAGCTATTGAACTCTCCATCCATCCATCCATCCATCCGTCCATCCATCTAGCGATCTCTCTCTCTCTCTCTCCATCCACCTACCTGTCTACCCAGCTCTCTATATCCCATGAAATGTTTACATAGAAGTCTCCAAAACCCAACTTCCCTCCAAAATCTCTCAAAATCATGACTTAGAATGATAACATCTTGGAGTTTGAAGGGACCCTAAAAGACTCTCTAGTCCCAGCTGCAGGAATACACAACTGAAGCCTTCCTGAAAGATGCCCATCCAACCCAGACCACCTGAGGCCTCAATTGATTGATTGGTAAATAGATTGATACTTCTTTCTTACGACAGATAGTAAGAGTGTGTGATTTAGAGGGGCTTTTAAGCACCAGATCTGTACGAGGAACCAACGGACAGCGACACCAAGGCATAAGAGATGCCTTGAAGGTTCAAAACATGCAAAAGAGAGAAGGGCGCATCGCATTGATTATCGTGATTGGAAGGCTCCATGGAGACGGAGCGTATGCTTCGAGCAGAATCTCGGAACGCATGCAGAAACGCAAGAAATCGGATTTCTTGGGTGGGAGAATCAAGGGGACGTTGGCAGACGGCGTGCCAGGAAGACAGGAAGTGGGATCGTACACAAAGGAGGCGGAAATCAACCGGGAGAGATTGGGAAGGGATCCGTGAGTCCCTCGCTCTGCAACTCACTCTTGCAGAGGAAGGCAGAGGCATGCAACTCGCAAGATACTCACCCACAACCACAATCTCCTGGGATCGGGTTTCACTGCGTCCGGTCTGGTCGTTGGAAGCCGTGCAGTTGTAGAAGCCGGTGTCGTCCAGAGTCAGGTTAAAAGGTTCCAAGTTGCTCCCTTGGAAGACTTTGCCATCCCCGTAATGCCAAGTGTAGTTTGCAGGCGGGTTGGAGTCCGCACTGCAGGAGAGGTTGAGCAGGGAGCCCGATTCGTAACGCGTTTTGTTGGGGAGGATGAGGGGGACGTCGGGCCCATCTGGAGTGGACACAGGAGAGCAAGGTGACCGGCCTTGGAAGGGGCTGGAAGGGACTCAAAGGAGCACCAGGGACCCCTCAAGGCCAGGCCATCCAGTCCAACCCCTTTCTGCCAAGCAGGATGACACCATCAAAACCCTCCCAGTAGATGGCCATCCAGTTTCTAGTGGATCATAGAATCCAAACGTTGGAAGGGACCCCTAAAGGCCATCCAGTCCAACCCCTTTCTGCCAGGCAGGACCACACCATCAAAACCCTCCCAGTAGATGGCCATCCAGTTTCTAGTGGATCATAGAATCCAAACGTTGGAAGGGACCCCTAAAGGCCATCCAGTCCAACCACTTTCTGCTAAGCAGGACACCATCAAAACCCTCCCAGTAGATGGCCATCCAGTTTCTGTTGGATCATAGAACCCAAACGTTGGAAGAGACCCCTAAAGGCCACTTTCTGCCAAGCAGGATGACACCATCAAAACCCTCCCAGTAGATGGCCATCCAGTTTCTGGTGGATCATAGAACCCAAACGTTGGAAGAGACCCCTAAAGGCCATCCAGTTCAACCACTTTCTGCCAAGCAGGATGACACCATCAAAACTTTCTCATCAGATGGCCATCATGTTTCTGCTGGACTTTCTCATCAGGTGGCCATAAGGCCTCTGTTTAAAGACTTCTGTAGAGTTGGAAGGGACCCCCAATGGCACTCCAGATGGGATGATACCATCAAACCTCCCCCAACAGATGGCCATCCAGTTTCTGGTGGATCACAAAACCTGAAAGTTGGAAGGGACCCCTAAAGGCCGTCCAGTCCAACCGCTTTCTGCCAGGCAGGAAGAACCATCCGATCCCTCCCGACAGATGGCCGTAAATCCTAAAATGGAGTTGACTCTCAAGGTCATCCAGTCCAACCCCTTTCTGCAATAAAGGGTGGCACCATCAAAACCCTCCCGACAGATGGCCATCTAGCCTCTGCTTAAAACCCTCTAGAGAAGGAGGCTCCACTACATACACCCTTTGCATTCAAATCAACCTGGAGCTTTCTGTTGACCACGTATGGAAAGGCCTTTTCTGGAGATGCCAACTTTGGCACAGAATTGGCCCCTGAAGCCCGTTTCCGATGTTAATTTGCTCAAGTGTGCTGGGACCATGGGCAGAACGGGAATGAGTGGCTCTTCCGAAACTAAAGGCACTTTGATGAAAGCCAGGGATGATTTGCAATATGAGAAGCTTGGGTTCTCTTCAGGACACATTAGTATCGATATTATTATTATTATTATCTTTTAATTTCCCTTGAATTGCAAAATATTTGAATGCTCAGACCATATTATTATTATTATTATTATTATTATTATTATTGGTTTTTGATTTCCCTTGAATTGCAAAATATTTGAATGCTCAGACTATATTATTATTATTATTATTATTATTATTATTATTACAACAAGATGAGTCCATTGCAGACAAGATCACTTTGCTGGCTGTTGTTATTATTATTATTATTATTATTATTATTAATAATAATAATAACAACTTATTATTATTATTGAATTATTATTATTATTATTATTACTATTTTGCCATTGAGACTGCAATGCGCTTATTATTATTATTATTATTATTATTATTATTATTATTACTATTTTGCCATTGAGACTGTAATGCACTTATTATTGTTGTTGTTGTTGTTGTTATTACTATTTTGCCATTGGGACTGCAATGTGCTACAGCTGAGCTAAAATGGGAAGTCCAACCACCTAGTCGGATGTGGGCTATTTTGGGGAACCCACGGCTACGTGCTCTTGAGTCACTTGTGGAAAAGGCGGTTGGTGGGTGCCCAATGGGAAACTCTTAGACTCGGGAAATGCATCCGCAGAGAGAAGGAACCGAGAAAAGGCCAGGTTTCTGAAAAGACCAACGGCATCTCAGAATTGGGTTGGAATGATCGGGTTTGTTTATGGACAGTCTCAGGTCAATGGCACCCATCTCTTGGGTCAGGGGTTATCACCTGAGATTTGGCACCCTGGAGAGTCAACATGAGGGGTATTAGATGTGGAAGTCCTGGCTTGAAAAAGGCATACCTGCTCAGTATGCCAAAATATGAGCTTTCCCACTTTGGGCCCAGTCAGAAGAGGCATCTACACCAGGCACGGGCAAACTTGGGTTCTCCAGGTGTATGGATCCATCCCATTCTCTCTCTCACACTTTCTCTTGCCAGCCAGCCAGCCAGCCAACTATATCACTCTCTCCATACAGCTATGTATGTATCCATCCCTTTCTTTCTTTCTTTCTTCTCTATCTATCGATTCACCCATCCATCCAGCTATCTCTCCCTCCATCCAGCTATGTATCCATCCATCCATCTATCCAGCTATATCTATCTATCTATCTATCTATCTACCTACCTACCTATCTATATCTATAGCTATCCCTCCCTCCCTCCACCCATCCAGCTATCTATCTATCTATCTATCTATCTATCTATCTATCTATCCACCCACCCACCCACCCACCCACCCACCCATCCATCCAGTCATCCAGTCATCCTGTCTATCTATCTATCTATCTATCTATCTATCTATCTATCTATCTATCTATCTATCCATCCATCCATCCATCCATCCATCCATCCTGTGATCCTGTCTGTCTGTCTGTCTGTCTGTCTGTCTATCTATCTATCTATCTATCTATCTATCTATCTATCTATCTTTCCATCCATCCATCCATCCATCCATCCATCCATCCATCCACCCATCTACTCATCCATCCACCCATCCGTTCTATCTATCTATCTATCTATCTATCTATCTATCTATCTATCTATCAGCCAGTAGGCTGTTAGGAATTGTGGGAGTTGAAGTCCAAAACAGCTGGACCCAAGTTTGCCCATGCCTGCTCTACACTGTAGAATTAATACAGTTCGATGCACTTTAATAGCCATGGTTCAGTTACATGGAATGGTGGGAGTTGTAGTTTGGCGAGGCACTAGCTTACGCTGATACAGAAGGCCTTGCAAAACTGCAACTCCCCGAATGGCGTGGCCTTGAGTTAAAGTGGCGTCAAACTGCATTCATCCTGTGGTGTGATGCACCCTGAGCAATACAACGACTTGGACGTGGAGGTCACGATATCAGAAATGTGCCTGTGTTTGCATTATGCACATTTGGTCAATGCAGGCCGAGGTATAGGTCAGTATTTGTCAATCTTGGGGTTATCGCTCTACTTAAAATTATGTATTTTGATTTACTTAATTATTATTATAATCGTCATTTTTATTGTGAACCATGTTATGGGTCAGCATTTCTTTACTTTGGAGTTATTCCTATTGTTTATTGATTAATGATTAATGTTTGCATACTGTTTGTAAGCCATCTTGGGTCTGTGTTGCAGAGAAAGGCGGAATAGACGGGTAGCATTACTTCCCTAGATCTAGACACTATGCTCCTCTTGATGCAGGCCAATGGGATTTTGGCCTCAGGCATCAAGAGGAGCCTAGTGTCTAGGTCCATGGAAGTCCTGCTCCCCATGCTCTATTCCGCCTTGGATAGACCACTTTACCTGGAATATTGTGTCCAATTCTGGGCACCACAATTCAAGAGAGATATTGACTCTAAGCTGGAATGTGTCCAGAGGAAGAGGGCGCCTAAAATGATCAAGGGTCTGGAGAACAAACCCTATGAGGAGCGGCTTAAGGAGCTGGGCATGTTTAGCCTGAAGAAGAGAAGGCTGAGAGGAGACATGATGAGAGCCATGGATAAATATGTGAGAGGAAGCCACAGGGAGGAGGAGGGAGCAAGTCTCCAGGGAGGAGACTAGGACATGGAACAATGGCTTCAAACTACAGGAGAGGAGATTCCACCTGAACACGAGGAAGAAATTCCTGACTGTGAGAGCCGTTCAGCAGTGGAACTCCCTGCCCCGGAGTGTGGTGGAGGCTCCTTCTTTGGAAGCTTTTAAACAGAGGCTGGATGGCCATCTGTCAGGGGTGATTTGAATGCAATATTCTTGGCAGAATGGGGTTGGACTGGATGATGGCCCAGGAGGTCTCTTCCCACTCTAGGATTCTATGACTGTGAGAACCGTTCAGCAATGGAACTCTTTGCCCTGGAGTGTGTTGGAGGCTCCTTCTTTGGAGGTTGGATGGCCATCTGTCAGGGGTGCTCTGAATGCAATATTCCTGCTTCTTGGCAGAATGGGGTTGGACTGGATGGTGGCCCAGGAGGTCTCTCCCAACTCTTGGATTCTAGGATTCTATGATTCTATGACCTATCCTAAATAACTCAATACATGGGACCCAAAGTGGCTCTGGATGCGCTCTTTGAATGAGGAGTTACCCAAACCCAAGTCTTCCCATTCGCTTTCAACCTTCCTAGGAGAGCACAACCCGGACTTACATAAAACATTGAGGAAATGGGTGCTGCTGCTACTAGAAAGGCTGTTATTGGCGTAACAGGTGTAGTTGCCGGAGTCTGACTGGAGCGTTCTGTTGAACGTTAGGTTGCGGTTATCGTCGCTCAGGGAGATGCGATTGTTGCTTTCCAAGATCTGGTCCCCTTTGAGCCAGAAGTAGGAGACCTCAGTGCCCTTTGCGGCACTGCAGTTCAGGCTCACTACGTCATTTTCCTCGGTCTTAGAAGGAGTACTGGTGATGGAGACGTCGCTAACGGGTTCTGCGGAGAAAGAAAAGGGGGACGAAGAAGGGAGAGGGGTGGGGGTTATCCAAAGGAGAAGTCATGGCACTCGATCCGGAGTCTCGTTTTGGGAAGAGACGCACCAACAGGATCCGGTGAAGCGCCTCCATTTCTAAAGCCTTGCTAAAACACGGGTGCAAACAACTGGAGCTTGCACGCTTCAGACCTTCTTTTGCTCCGAGAGACAAAACGGAATCGACGATGAAATGCATATTAAAGTTTTCTAAAGTTGCAGAAACTTCAATAAACCCCAACAAACCCACCAGGATTGTGGCGCAGTGTCTGGCTGAGTGTCAGCTGCATTAAAGATCACTCTGACCAAAAAGGTCATGAGTTCAAAGCCAGCCCAGGTTGGAGTGGGTTTCCAACCAATGTACAGGACGCATACAGACTTCTCAACTATTAAGACTTCCCAGGGGAGAACAGTCTTAAGAGCTCTAAAGCTCTGAGGAATTTCAGAGGGAAAAACAGCTTTGAATATCTAAAAACTCCCGCTGAAGTGACTACAGGCCTACTGGTAGGTCCACTCGGTGCTTTGAGACGCAGTTCAACCCGGTAGTGGAGCCCACATCAGTTAGGTTTAGGTTCACAGTCAGCCTGGGAGGAGTTTGGAAAGGGATTTTCCTTTAGAGTAAAAGTAACAGTTAGAAGCCACCAGTTGCGCAAAGCCTGGAAGCAATTGTTTAACCTTTTGAAGACAAAAGAAGTTTCTGTTGATTGTTCACTGTGACGATGTGTAAGTTTTATTCCTTTGGTTATGTGTAGTTTGGACAGTGGTTTAGGGATGGTAAGTATCGGAGATTATGTTTTGTTGGAGATGGTGGCTTGGCCTTAGCTGAGTTGCCATAGCAACAGGGGCGGAGCCAACTGCCTCTTCAAGAGGCAGCTGTTTTAAAAAGTCAGTCAGTAAGCCGGCGAGCTACTGAGAGGACTGAGTCTCTAGGTGGAGATTCAGGGAATGTGTCTGTAGCCAGTGTGCTATAGGAAAGACTGAATCTCAGGGTGGGGATTCAGGGAATCAATTGGTGACCAAAGTGGTTGCAGAGAAGGACCTGGTAGTGAGAGAGCTACAGGGGGTTGTTGATTCTGAATTAAGAATCAAGGTTTGGCTGGGTTTAAGCCTGCTGTGCCTGCTGTGAAACGTTTTGAAGTCTGTGCCTGAGATTACTCATGAAACCTTTCCAATGTAACCATCAAGATTTGTACCTCTTGAGAAGAAACAGTTAAACATGTTATACTCCTGTTAAAATAAACTTGTTACTGTTTTCCTCAAGCCTTGCCTGATACAGTTGCTCCTAAGTTGAACAGCCTGCAATAGTAAAGTCAAGCCAGGAAAGTAAACGCTACGCTATCAAATGAATAAAGCCTTCTGTAATTAACAGTCCCTTTATAAAATAGCTCCTAGGTTGATATTGATCGTTGCCCGGCTTCCCTCATAGATTAGGTGGCAGTGGGTGTTTTACCACGTGCACCTTCACAATTGGTGGCAGCAGTTTAACAACTCCTTCACATTCACCAATAAAGACTTTGTTATATTTCACAAGCCCTCTAAAGACTGTTTATGGTGAAAATCCTTAAGAATTTCTCTTCAGGCCCCCTGGCTTTCCGCTGGGCTAAAGTTGCACGTCCTGTTTTAAAAGCAATTCATTTCAAGCCCAGCGCGCGACAGAACACCCCTCCATTCCCTCTATGTCTCCCAAGAAATGGTGCCATGGCGTTCATCAACAGAAGAGCAAGACCAACCAAAGAGCGAGAAATAATCACACATTTTGCCACCGTCCACCAATGGAAAGCCAAGCAAACACACAATATTTACTGAAGTGACAGTCAAGGCGCTGATTCAGACAGATGGAACGATTTTGTGCTTTGCCAACGACGATCTCACAATAATCGCAAAACGACACAGAGAGGAGTACAAAACGCAGGCGTTGCAAACCTTTGGAGCGAACCAATGACAATCAAGAGTCAAGATTTGGGGACACAAAAGCAAACCCTAATTTGGAGAACAACGTGAGCAAAAAACCACACCGGAAAAGTGGAATATTGATTGAAAGACTCCAGAAAGAAGCAGAATCTTCGCGTTTGGTGGGACGGCCGTGCGCATCCCGTGGAAGGCAAGCGGCTCCGGAAAAATCATTCTGGATCATAGGACGATCATTTGCAAGGAAGGAAGCCAAGGACACCCAACTGCAGAGGACAGATAGATAGGCTACGATTGGACGCTTGGATACACAGTGTTCCCTCACTTATTGCGGGTATTACGTTCCGGGAACACCCGCAAAAAGTGAAAATCCGCAAAGTAGGGATGCTTTGTAACGTTGCCACCCGGGAGGCAAAAACCCACGAAACTACGAGTCCGCGAAAAGCGAACCGCAAAGTAGCGAGGGAACACTGTATTACGTTTTGGCGTTTACGGAGACACGCAGCCTGAGGATACTCACCCAGGACCTTGATCTCCAGGAACTGAGAAGAGTTCCAGCCGGTCTCCTCATTGAACGCCTCGCAGGTGTAGTTCCCAGCTTGACTCACGTTCAGATTATCAATTAGCCAATTGCCCCCACTATGGGTGTCGTTGTTAAAGCGCCAGGTGTACTGTGCAAGTGGGTTGGAGTCCGCAGTGCAGGTGAGATTGAGACTGGAGCCCGTTACGTAAAACGTTGTGTTGGGGCTGATAATGGGGTCACCGGGCCCATCTGGAGCAGATACAGAAGAAGGAGGTGTTGGGTCTTGGGTGGAATTTTGGGGGGCCAAAAGGGGGGCTAAAACACCAAGGCATGGGCCAATGCACACCTGCATTTCGGGGAACCCAAGGGCACCTTTCGGGGCTCCGAAATTTAAATTCTAAGTGACGTCTCTATTGTTTAAGGGGAAAAGAGACAGACATGGAAACATCCTTTTTGGAGATTCAACCTTTTGCTGAGAAAGGGCAATGCAAACCTGTTCTCTCTCTCTCTCTCTCTGTGTGTGTGTGTGTGTGTGTATATATATATATAAACTAGCCGTCCCCTGCCATGCATTGCTGTGGCCCAGACTGTGTATATGTGTTTTGTGTGTGTATATATATATATGTGTGTGTGTGTGTGGGGGTGGGTGCATATATGTGTGTGTATATATGTGTGCATATATTTGTGTATATGTGCTTGTCTATATGCATATTTGTGTGTATATTTGTGTGTATTAGGCTTGGGCAATCCATGGTTCTAAATGGTTCTAAAGTACTTACAAAACTAAAGTTCTGGTGGTGAAAATTTCAGAACTCTAACGAAACTCTCAAAATTTCATAATAAATGGCCGTTCCTAATTGGTTCTGTCATTAAAATCACCAATAATGAAATAATAATTAAATTTTGAGAGTTTTGTTAGAGTTCTGAAATTTTCACCACCAGAACTTTAGTTTTGTAAGTACTTTAGAATCATTTAGAACCATGGGTTGCCCAAGCCTAGTGTGTATGTATGTATATATGTACATGTGTGTGTATATGTATATATATGCATGTGTGCATATGTATGTGTCTATATGTGTATATTGTGGCGGGATTGTGGAGCAGCCGGCTGAGTGTCAGCTCCATTAAGATCACTCTGACCAAAAGGTCATGAGTTCGAGGCCAGCCCGGGTTGGAGTGGGTTTCCAACCAATTGTGTGTAGCCTGTTGTCAACCTTTGCAACCCGAAAGACAGTTGCATCTGTCAAGTAGGAAAATTAGGTACCACCTTAAAGTGTGGGGAGGCTCAATGAACTGATTTATGAGGCATAAAGAAGACTCCAGCAAAGCATTCCAGCGGGGAAGCATGCAGGGAATGCGGAAGTGCTTCATCAGTGTCGCAGATGGACGAGGAAAGCGACAGCTCCCCTGGCGGCCAGAAAAAGTTAAACAGCCTCTGTGTATGTCTGTATATGTTTGTATGTCAAAAATTGGCATTGAATTGAAGGGCGGAATAGAAAACCTGTAAATAAATAAATAAATATATTTGTGTGTGTTTGTGTGTGTGTGTATATACACACACACACACATATATACACATGTGTGTGTATGAATGTGTGCATGTGTATATGTATATGAGTGTATTTGTATATGTATATATGGTGTATTTTGGGTTTTTTAAGTCTGTTCCGCTGGGGTTTTGTGTGTCCGTACGTACATGTGTTCATGGGTGATGGACACTCGTTGGACTGTTAGGTGCCCTGTGTACAAATTTTGTGTCAATTCTCCCAGTGGTTTTTGAGTTATGTTAATCCCACAAACGACCATGACATTTATATATATATAGATATAAGATATATGCTGTGTTTCTGCAATAAGGACCAAGGAATCGAAATGATCTTCCCAAACCGAAAAATACTTCGATGCAAGCTGGGAATGGCTTTCAGTATTTGGAAACTGAGTTCAGTTTGGGAACTATTACCCAGATATTATTATTATTATTATTATTATTACTTCTCTTTATCTCCGCAAAGGGGACTCAAAGCGGCAGACAGTTTTAATAACAAATTGCAAACTTCCGCTCAACGCCTAACTTTTGTTTCCTGTATTTTAATATGTATTTATGGAAATATGTTTTCAATATGTGTATTCTATGGAGTGTTTGTGTGATTTGATTGTGTGTTTTTGCAATGTTGTGATGCATGCACCTCAAGCCGTGAGGAGAGGCAGGGAAGAAATAAAATTATCGTTGGGGTGCTGTGAGTTTTCTGGGCTGCTCTGGCCATGTTCCAGAAGCATTCTCTCCTGACGTTTCGCCCACATCTGGCAGGGTTTTTCGTAGGGTTTTCAGATGTGGTTTTGCAAGTTCCTTCCTCTGAAACAAAGCCTTTTCTATTTAAGAGGAACTAAATGGCCTAAAATGGGAAGGAAGTTCAGCCTGCCGGGACGCTGGACCCAAATATTTATATCGTGCTATTTTTAGACACTTGCTGTCGACTTGAAACTAGGTGTTTTGGGGTTTTTTTTTTTACAATGTTTTTAGATATATATGAAATATAGTCAAAGTCTTGCTTGTGGGGAAAGCGGAACTGGAAAGCAAGGACGTCGACCCTTCAAAGGCACTTGCAGATTTCGGTTTTCTAGGCATGCCTCAAAAGTGGAAGTTTTTGGACACAGGGCGCATGGACATTGTAGAAGGAACGCACGTTGGCATCCCTTTCACTGCCATAGCTCAACGCCATAGAATCTGTGAGTTGTAGTTTTTCAAGGCCCTTCGCCTTGTGCTACAGATTCTTGGGAGTTGCCATTTTATAAAGCCCTTTCGCAATATCTTATGGACTTCTGGGAGTTGTAGTTTTACAGGACCTTTCACTCTGTGCTATGGATTCCTGGGAGTTGTAGTTTTACTAGCCCTTTCGTCTTGTGCTACAAACTCTTGGAAGTTGTAGTTTTATAAAGCCTTTCGCATTATGTTACAGACTTGTGGGAGTTGTAGTTTTCCAAGGACTTTGTGCTATGGATTCCTGGGAGTTGTAGTTTTCCAAGGCCTTTCCTCTTATGCTACGGATTCTTGGGAGTTGTAGTTTTATAAAGCCTTTTGCCTTACGCTATGGACCCTTAGAAGTTGTAGTTTTCCAAGGCCTTTTGCCTTACGCTATGAACCCTTTGAAGTTGTAGTTTTCCAAGGCTTTTTGCCTTATGCTGCAGACCCTTCAAATTTGTCATTTTATAAAGCCTTTCACATTATGTTACAGACTCATGAGAGTTGTAGTTTTACAAGGCTTTTTGCCTTATGCTACAGATTCTTGAAATTTGTCATTTTATAAAGCCTTTCGTATTATGTTAGAGACTCATGAGAGTTGTAGTTTTACAAGGCCTTTTGCCTTACGCTATGGACCCTTAGAAGTTGTAGTTTTCCAAGGCTTTTCGCCTTATGCTACAGACTCTTGAAATTTGTAGTTTTATAAAGCCTTTTGCATTATACTGGAGACTCATGAGAGTTGTAGTTTTACAAGGCCTTTTGCCTTATGCTATAAGCTCCTGAAAATTGTAGTTTTGCAACGCCCTGTCCCTTACGCTATGGACTCTTGGAAGTAGTCGTTTCACAAGGCCTTTCGCCTTGTGCTACTGACTCCCGGGAGTTGTAGTTTTCCAAGGCCTTTTGTCTTATACTACAGACTCTGAGAAGTTATAGTTTGACCCTTTGCGTCATGCTACGGACTCCCGGGAGTTTTCCTCCTCTGCTAAATGGCGCAGGTTCCTCACCAAACTACAACTCCCAGGATTCCTTAACATTTAACCATGCATTTAATTCTACAGTGTAGACGCACCCTGAGCAAAAAAAAAAGAGGATTTGGACACGAAGCTCACAACATCAGAAATATACCAGTGTTCAAATCATGTATGTTTGGTAAGTGTGGACCGAGGTATTACTTTTCAATTATTATCATTTTTAAATGTTTATCATTTTTGTTATTGTTGTTGCTGTTGCTGTTGTTGTTGTGATTGTTGTGGTTTTACTACTTCACCCCCAAACCCAAATCTTTCCGTTCACTTCCAACCTCCCTTTGAGAGGAAAACCCAGACTTACAGAAAACATCGAGCGAATAGGTGTTGTTGCTACTAGAAAGGCTGTTGTTGGCGTAACAGGTGTAGTTGCCGGAGTCTGACTGGACCGTTGCGTTGAACGTTAGGTTGCGGTTATCGTCGCTCAAGGAGATGCGATCGTCGCTTGCCAAGATCTGGTCCCCTTTGAGCCAGAAGTAAGAGACCTCGGTGCCGTCAGCATTGCAAGTCAGAGTTGTGACAGTCCCTTCCACAACCTTACTGGGATTACTGGTGATGTTGACATTTCTAACGGGTTCTGCGGAGAAAGAAAAGGGGGGAATGAAGGGAGAAGAATGGGGGATATCCAAAGGAGAAGTCATGGAACTTGATCTGGAGTCTTGTTTTGGGAAGAGATGCACCTCATGGTGGTCCCTTCCACAACCTTACTGGGATTACTGGTGATGTTGACATTTTTAACGGGTTCTGCGGAGAAAGAAAAGGGGGACGAAGGGAGAAGGATGGGGGTTATCCAAAGAAGTCATGGAACTTGATCTGGAGTCTTGTTTTGGGAAGAGATGCATCTCGTGGTGGTCTCATCCACAACCTTACTGGGATTACTGGTGATGTTGACATTTCTAATGGGTTCTGCAGAGAAAGAAAAGGGGGACGAAGGGAGAAGGATGGGGGTTATCCAAAGGAGAAGTCATGGAACTCAAGCTGGAGGCTCGTTTTGGGAAGAGATGCACCTCATGGTGGTCTTTTCCACAACCTTACTGGGATTACTGGTGATGTTGACATTTCTAACGGGTTCTGTGGAGAAAAAAAGGGGGGAATGAAGGGAGAAGGATGGGGGTTATCCAAAGGAGAAGTCATGGAACTTGATCTGGAGATTTGTTTTGGGAAGAGATGCACCATTGGAACTCAATCTGGAATCTCATTTTGGGAAGAGGATCCAATGAAGCATCTCCATTTCCTTGCTTTGAAACACAGATGCAAAGAACTGGAGCTTGTACGCTTCAGACCTTAATTTGCTCCAAGAGAGAAAACAGAATAGATGATAAGCTTTCCAAAGTTGCAGAAACTCTTAAGCTTTGCAAAGTTGCAGAAACTTCAATAAACCCCAATGGCGGATGCCAAGGAACGGAGCGCACAAATGGAACCGCTTTCGACTTCATCTGTCCGTATGGGTTTGCCGCAACATCAGACAAATCAATACAAATGAGATCATGGATCTTAGTGTTTTTTTCCCCCCAAAAGTTTGCGGGCAAATTTGGAAATGACCAGAGTGAATTGCATTTATGGATCCGGCGCAAAGCAATGCGGAAACGTCTGCTCCGTTTTTGGAATGGAGACCATCAAACCCAAGACAACGAAGAAGAAGACAGAGAAGTACTTTGAAAGATTTTGGACAAGTGAGCAAATGGAAGAAAGGTGTTTACAAACATTGCTCTGAAATTCTGGCCCAACGTGAAGCACTCGACAACCAATGTTTCAAAGGAAAGATCTTGGAAAGAGGACACAAAAAAGGAAAGAATTTCCAGGAGACGATGCACGCAATTTGTGTTGCTTGTCAGAGTTGTTATACGGATTGAGAAACAAGTAGGAGAAACTGGGTTGTTGTAGGTTTTTCGTGCTATATGGCCATGTTCTAGAACAGTGTTTCTCAACCTGGGGGTTGGGACCCCTGTGGGGGTCGCGAGGGGGTGTCAGAGGGGTCACCAAAGACCATCAGAAAACATAGTATTTTCTGTTGGTCATGGGGGTTCTGTGTGGGAAGTTTGGTCCAATTCTGTCATTGGTGGGGTTCAGAATGCTATTTCATTGTAGGTGAACTATAAATCCCAGCAACTACAACTCCCAAATGTTGAGCTCTATTTTTCTCAAACACCTCCAGTGTTCACATTTCAGCATATTGAGTATTCATGCCAAGTTTGGTCCAGATCCATCATTGTTTGAGTCCACAGTGCTCTCTGGATGTAGGTGAACTACAACTCCCAAACTCAAGGTCAATGCCCATCAAACCCTTCCAGAGTTTTCCATTGGTCATGGGAGCCAAGTTTGGTTCAAATCCATCGCTGGTGGAGTTCAGAATGCTCTTTGATTATAAGTGAACTATAAATCCCAGCAACTACAACTCCCAAATGACAGCATCAATCCCCCAATCCCACTAGTATTCAAATTTGGGCATATTGGGTATTTGGGATTTGAAAATACATCCTGCATATAAGATATTTACATTATGATTCATAATAGTAGCAAAATTACAGTTACGAAATAGCAATGAAAATGTTATGGTTGGGGGTCACTACAACGTGAGGAACTGTACTAAGGGGTCACGGCATTAGAAAGGTTGAGAACCACTGTCCTAGAAGCATTCTCTCCTGACGTTTCGCCTGCATCTATGGCAGGCATCCTCAGAGGTTGTGACCTCTCAATCTCTGAGGATGCTTGCCGTAGATGCAGGCGAAACATCAGGAGAGAATGCTTCTAGAACATGGCCCAAAAAACCTACAACAACCTAGTGATTCCAGCCATTAAAACCTTCGACAATACAAGTAGGAAAAAGTTTGGGAATTTCGAGGAAAGACAGGCGTTCGGAGACTGCAATTGTTTTGGGAACGAGTGCGATTTGTGTAAACAGTGCCCAAAGAAGCCATATTTTGACACCTGATGCGCAAAGACAGTTTGTCGCACCCAAATGAATGACCAAGAGTGTGGTTCAAGCTCAAGCGAAGGCGACAGCGGGTCAAGACGACCGCAGGTCAAGACAGCGGGTCAAGACGACCGGAGACGGTCCTTTGGGGTTCGGATAGAGAGTGACCGCTACTCACCCAGGACGGTGACCTGCACGGAGCTGGTGTTGGAAAGGCCGGTGTTGGCGTTGGACGCATTGCAAAGGTAGGTGCCGGAATCGGAAGTCGAAAGGCCCGAGATCACGTACTGAGCGTCATTTCCAATAGGCAGCGAATCATTGCTAAAGTACCAAGTGTAGGTTGCAGGGGGGTCGGAGTCAGCCCTGCAGGTCAGGCTCAGGTTGGTGTCGGCCAGGTAAAGCTGCTGCCTGGGTTCAATGGCGACCGAGTCGGGCCCGTCTGGAGTAAACACAGGAAATCAGCCGCAGGTCGGTTGCACCAACAGCAGGTTGAGACATGGCTCGGCTATAGCCATCCTGGCATCCATATGCAAACCTTTGCGCATCCTTTGCATGCCCTTCCCATATTATTACACTGAGTAGATCATTTTGCCTTAAATATGGGATTTGCCTGCATGCTTTTTTTCTGTACGGAGTCTTCCAGATATAGGGAGCCATAGCAAACCCTATACTAGCTATTGACCCTATATAATAACAGTAACAACAACAACAAGGCCGATGTAGGTTTAGATTTATATTGCACTCTACTTGGCAAATCTTAGATTATCAACTGAACCATTATTATTATTATTATTATTATTATTATTATTATTGTATTGTCGAAGGCTTTCATGGCCAGAACCACTGGGTTGTTGTAGGTTTTTCCGGGCTATATGGCCATGTTCTAGAGGCATTCTCTCCTGACGTTTCACCTGCATCTGTGGCAAGCATCCTCAGAGGTTGTGAGGTCTGTTGGAACTAGGAAAATGGGTTTATATATCTGAGGAATGACCAGGGTGGGACAAAGGACTCTTGTCTGTTGGAGCAAGGTGTGAATGTTTCAAATGCTAATCAAGGTGGTCACCTAGCTCCAGCAGACAAGAGTCCTTTCTCCCACCCTGGTCATCATTCCACAGAGATATAAACCCTTTTTCCTAGTTCCAACAGACCTCACTACCTCTGAGGATGCTTGCCATAGATGCAGGCGAAACGTCAGGAGAGAATGCCTCTAGAACATGGCCATATAGCCCGAAAAAACCTACAACAACCTTATTATTATTATTATTATTATTATTATTATTATTATTATTATTATTATTGTATTGTCGAAGGCTTTCATGGCCATAACCACTGGGTTGTTGTAGGTTTTTTTGGGCTATATGGCCATGCTCTAGAGGCATTCTCTCCTGACATTTCGCCTGCATCTCTGGCAAGCATCCTCAGAGGTTGTGAGGTCTGTTGGAATTAAGAAAAAGGCTTTATATATCTGTGGAATGACCAGGGTGGGACAAAGGACTCTTGTCTGTTGGAGCGAGGTGTGAATGTTTCAAATGCTAATCAAGGTGGTCAGCTGAAACATTCACACCTAGCTCCAACAGACAAGAGTCCTTTGTCCCACCCTGGTCATTCCTCAGATATATAAACCCATTTTCCTACTTCCAAACAGACCTCACAACCTCTGAGGATGCTTGCCATAGATGCAGGCGAAACGTCAGGAGAGAATGCCTCTAGAACATGGCCATATAGCCTGAAAAAACCTACAACAACCTTATTATTATTATTATTATTATTACTATTATAGCAACTGAGCCTATGTTGTTGTTGTTGTTGCTGCTGCTGCTGCTGCTGCTTTAGATTTATATCCCACTCTACTTGCAAATTCTATATTAGCAACTGAGCCTATATGACTATTGTCATATTATTATTATTATTATTATTATTATTATAGCAACTGAGCCTATATTGTTGTTGTTGTTGTTGTTGCTGCTGCTGCTTTAGATCTATATCCCACTCTGCTTGGCAACCTCTATATTAGCAACTGAGTCTATATTACTATCGTCATACTACTACTACTAGGCTTGGGCGATCAAGAAAAAAATTGGTTCTAAACTCGTTTCGTTTCTAGGGTGCGCTAGCGTTTCGAAATTCTGAGGACTTCCGAAATTTAAGATTTCAAAATTTCGAAATTTCGTAAATTACGAATCGATTCGTTAATGGCGGACGCGATTGCGCAATATGCTAAAAAAACCCTCCAAATGGGACACGGGGAAAGCTTCCCTCTCCCTCTGTTGTTGACTATTGGTGTGATAAAACAAACAACAACTATATTATATTATTATTATTATATTATATTGTTGTATATTATATTATAATATTATTATATTACATTATTGTATATTATATTATTATATATTATATTATTATTATAATATTATTATATTATGTTATATATTATTATAATAATATAATATATATAATATATGATATAATAATTTATTATATTACATTATATATATTATATTATTATAATATTTTTAAATTATATTATTGTATATTATATTATTATTATATATATTATATTATATTATAATATACAATTATAATATAATATAATAATAATATAGTAATATAATATATAATATAGTAATATAATATAATATAATATACAATATAATGCACCAGACATACGAAAATAATTACGAAATAATTATGAAAATTGGAAAAAATTGTTTCGATTCTTAATTGCTCCTCACACTACTCCTGCATGGTTCGATATTGGATCGTAAGCTAATTTAAATACGAATCAATAACGAATAACAAAATTAACGAACTGGATCGCCCAAGCCTAACTACTACTACTACTACTACTACTACTATTGCTGCTGCTGCTTTAGATGTATATCCCATGCTACTTGGCAAACCCCAACCCCCCTCTACTCAGAAAACCCTATATTAGCAACTCAGTCTATATTACTATTACTATACGATTAAGCGGCTGAGGGGGGAAAGGAAAGGGCCTAAGGCTGTGAGGAATTGTGGGAGTTGAAGTCCAAAACCCTTGTAGGGCCAAAGTTTGCCCATGCCTGCTCTACACTCAAGATGCACTACTCTTTCTGACAAGACTGGAAGTAAAGCTGGCAGGTCTTTGGGTGCAAGGGAGGAATCTCAGGGTGAGAGAGTTGCCTTTTTTTGTGTGTGCATTCGGGATGGTGTTGCAAGGGGTGGTCTCAACTTTGCAAACAGGAGTTACAAAACAGCAAGGATGAAGGGATGGGCTTGGAGTAGGAGACAAGCCAGACTTACAGTAGACTCTCAGCTCAAAGGGAAGGCTTTCATTGGCGGAGAAGCTGTTGTTCCCAAAGCAAGTGTAGGCGCCGGTGTCCTCCTTGGTTGTGCTGTTGAACGTCAGGACTTGGCTGTTGTTCGTCAGAGAGATGTGCCCGTTGGCGTTGACCAATTTGTTTCCCTTGAGCCAGTAGTAAGAGACATTGAAGCCGAAAGAAGTGCACCGCAAAGTGACCGGATTGGGCTCTATGACGCTGTGTGGGCCCTGGATGGAGACGCCATAGACACCTCCTGCTGCGGACAGAAAACCGGCACGTGTCCTTCCAATGCAACACCTCCACCAGGGACAGGTATGGGACGGAGACAGGTGCGCAGCAACGACAGAGAGGAGTGGGATTCGGAAGCCAACGAGGCCACAAAAGCCCGGTTGGGAAAGACAGCAACAACCATGGAAAATAATGAAGTTGGGGGACAGGAGAGAAGGTCGTAAGCCAAATATACGGTGAGAAAAGGGGCCTAGTGTAAATAAATAGAGCGATGATGATGATGATGACGCCTTGCAAGCAATGTCATGGGTGATTCGGGATGTGCGCCCAGGGAAAATGAGACTCAGCAAGGACATCGTTCCAAAATCAGATATCATCATCACCAGGATAATCATAATAGGATCTCTCCAAGGGTGCATGGAAGCACCCTTCTGTTGGAAGGGCTCTGGGATCCTCAAAGGCCATCCAGTCCAACCCTTTTGGCCATTCAGGAAGACACCACCTGATCCATCTTGACAGGTGGTCATCCAGCCTGTATTGGAACAATCCCATAGAATCCTAGACCTAGAAGGGGCCTCCAAAGGCCATCCAGTCCAACCCCTTTCAGCCATTCAGGAATACACCATCTGATCCACCTTGGCAGATGGTTATCATACCTGTGTTGGGACACTTCCATAGACTCCTTGACCTGTAGGGTACCCACAAAGGCCATCCAGTCTAACCCCTTTCGGCCATTCAGGAAGACATCATCCTATCCATCTTGGCAGATGGTTATCATACCTGTGTTGGGACACTTCCATAGAATCCTTGACCTGTACGGGACCCACAAAGGCCATCCAGTCCAACCCCTTTCGGCCACTCAGAAAGACACCATCCGATCCATCTTGGCAGATGGTCATCATACCTGTGTTGGGACACTTCCATAGAATCCTTGACCTGTAGGGGACCCACAAAGGCCATCCAGTCCAACCCCTTTCGGCCACTCAGAAAGATACCATCCGATCCATCTTGACAGATGGTCATCCAGCCTGTGGCTCTATTCCTGGAGCCTGACAAAGAGGAGACGGAGTGGCCGTTCTCCATGGCTGACCCCATTCCAACCCCATTGTGCTTGGAGGAGCCTCCTTCATGTATTTACCCAGGTGCCTGCACACTCCTGGTTCAAGCTGTTCCTCCCGATGATTTATTGAAAGCGAAGTGCGTCAAACCCATTTTGGAAGGCGTGGGCGCGATTGTCCGAACGCCGCCGTTGCATTCATTGCAAACACAAAGGTGATCCTGCTCCAAGGCATGGACCATGAATGAAAGGGAGCCCGTCAACAACATCTCAGCTCCACTCAAGGGCAGATGCACCTTGCCATTCGTCTCTGGGAAACAATGCACTCTTATCACGCTGGGGAGTTGTCCGCAGCAGCGACATGTGGGGAGGAACATAAAATATGACCCTTGGAAACCTCCTTGACACCCATCCGGGAACATGCCCGTCCTTCTCAATGATTTACCTCTTTCTTGGGAATTATTTTCCAAACTCTTCTGACGGGGCGGAAAGGCTTTGTTATTGGAAAGATGACTTTCCTCCACCCGGGACACAACGGAGGGAAGATCAAACAACGCTTGCAATGTTTGCGGAAAAATAATAATATAGAATGACATTGACTAATCTGGATAGATGGGGTCAGCTTGCAACTAATGACACTTACAACAACTCATTGTCTGGAGTTTTTTCAACAGAGGTTGGATGGCCATCTGTTGGGAGGGCTTTGAAGGTGTCCAGAAAGGAGGTTGACTGGATGGCTCCTTGATACACACACACACACACACACTGTCTTCCAACATCATTGTCTGGAGGTTTTTCAACAGAGGTTGGATGGCCATCTGTTGGGAGGGCTTTGATGGTGTCCAGAAAAGAGGTTGGCTGGATGGCCCCCTGATACACACACACACACACACACACACACACAATGTCTTCCAACATCATTGTCTGGAGGGTTTTCAACAGAGGTTGGATGGCCATCTGTTGGGAGGGCTTTGAAGGTGTCCAGAAAGGAGGTTGGCTGGATGGCCTCCTGACACACACACACACACACGCTCTTCCAACATCATTGTCTGGAGGTTTTTCAACAGGGGCTGGATGGCCATCCATTGGGAGGGCTTTGAAGGTGTCCAGAAAGGAGGTTGACTGGATGGCCCCCTGACACACACAATCTCTTCCAACATCATTGTCTGGAAGTTTTTTCAGCAGAGGCTTTATGGCCATCTGTTGGGAGGGCTTTGAAGGTGTCCAGAAAGGAGGTTGGCTGGATGGCCTCCTGGCACACACACACACAACCTCTTCCAAAGGCCATCCAGTCCAACCTTTTGGCCATTAAGACACCATCCGATCCATCTTGACAGATGGTCATCATACCTGTGTTGGGACACCTCCATAGAATCCTAGATTTGGAGGTTTTTTCAACATAGGCTCTATGGCCATCTGTTGGGAGGGCTTTGAAGGTGTCCAGAAAGGGGGTTGACTGGATGGCCTCCTGACACACACAATCTCTTCCAACATCATTGTCTGGAAGTTTTTTCAGCAGAGGCTTTATGGCCATCTGTTGGGAGGGCTTTGAAGGTGTCCAGAAAGGAGGTTGGCTGGATGGCCTCCTGGCACACACACACACAACCTCTTCCAAAGGCCATCCAGTCCAACCTTTTGGCCATTAAGACACCATCCGATCCATCTTGACAGATGGTCATCATACCTGTGTTGGGACACTTCCATAGAATCCTAGATTTGGAGGTTTTTTCAACAGAGGCTCTATGGCCATCTGTTGGGAGGGCTTTGAAGGTGTCCAGAAAGGGGGCTGACTGGATGGCTTTTGGGGGTCCCTTCCCAATGTAGCATTCTATGGACTCCATTGTCCAGAAGTTGAAGCCTGAACACTCAAGCCACGATGTCCTGTCGCTTTTGTGATATATCTTACTATACAAAAATAAGATGGTAGATGAGGAAATGGGAAGGAAAAGGAAGGAGGAAGGGATGCACCCGAGGGGGGGGGGGAAGGGGAAGTGAGCACCAAACCAACCAGGATGGGGTGGAACCAAATGCTGAAGGAACGCCCCATGGGGTCAGAGCATGACAGGTGACAGGTGGTGAGGATTCTCATGACTGTTATGATCCCCTGGTTGCCTCTCTCCATCAAGGCCCAAAGTGGCTCCCGTGGGTGGAAACATGGGTGGAAACCAAAGCTGACAACCGCCCGAAGCGTGAAAAAGTGGACAGAAGGAATGGTGGGTCCTTAAACCAAAGCCGTTGACCATCCAAAGCGTGACAAAGAGGCAGGAGAAGCGTCCAGCTGGAGCGCATGGCCACCTCGGACCACGGAGAGTGGCCTGGAGCTACTCACCCACCACCTCGATGTCCAGCGTGCGGTTGTCCTTGTTTCCCGACATGACGTTTTCCGCTTCGCAGGTGTAATTCCCACTCTGCTCCAGACCCACGTTCGGGACGATGAAGTTATCTCCATGGCCAACAACCCGGCCATCGTAGATCCAGGTGTATTCCGCCTGCGGATAGCAATCGGCCTCGCAGGAGAGGTTGATGTCCATGTGTTCGTAGTAAACCTCCTTACTTGGGATGATTACGGGAGAGTCGGGTCCGTCTAGAGCAAACACCACAAAGCTCACACGTTGGCCAAAGGGGAGACGGAGCTCCTCTCCGCGTCCCTTTTGGGAAGGTTCCTCCACCGGAAGGAGTTCGGAAAGACAGGTTTCGGAAAGAAGGGAAAGTGACAGACGAGGAGAACTCTGCCGGAAGAGAGGAGATGTCAAGAAGGCACTTGGTCTTCTCTAAGTAACAGGAAAGGTCTGTCCGTGGAAGGCCTTCCTCCTTGGCCGATTTGCACATTGGGAAGGGTGTTTTCTAACTAACGGAACATATATTTGTAATGTGGTTACAAAATGTGTTTTCAAAGTGAGCACAATTACAAAAATATATAAACCTGGAAAAGAATGCAGATCAGATCTGCTTTGCTGGAAGACACCACAGCACATCTATCTATCTATCTATCTATCTATCTATCTATCTAGTATCTATCACTGTCATCCTCCCTCCCTCCCTTTTATCTATTTATTCATCCATTCACCACAGTCATCCATCCATCGTCCTATCTATCAATCCATCTCTTTATCCACCCACCCATCCATCCTTCTATCTATCCACCTATCTCATTATCCATCCATCTCTCTATCCATGTTTCTACCTATCCACCTATCTCTTTATCCATCCATCCATCTCTCTATACATCCATCCATCTGTCATCCATCCATCCATCCATCCATCTATCCATCTATCCATCTATCCTATCTATCCACCCATCTCTTTATCCATTCATCTCTCTATCCATCCACTTGTCACCCATCCATCCTTCTATCTATCCACCTATCTCTTCATCCATCTAACCATTCATCCATTCATCCATCATCTATTCAGCCATACATCAATCTACCCTTCTATCTATCTGTCTGTCTGTCTGTCTGTCCATCCATCCTTTTATCTATTCACCCATCTCTTCATCCATCTCTTTTTTCTATCCATCTCTCCATCCATCCATCCATTCATCCACCCACCCATCCATCCATCTATCCTTCTATGTATCTATTCTTCTATCTATCCACCCATCTCTTTATCCATTCATCTCTCTATCCATCCATTTGTCATCCATCCATCCATCTATCCATCCTTCCTTCTATCTATCCACCTATCTCTTCATCCATCTAACCATTCATCCATTCATCCATCATCTATTCAGCCATATATCAATCTACCCTTCTATCTATCTATCTGTCTGTCTGTCTGTCCATCCATCCTTTTATCTATTCACCCATCTCTTCATCCATCTCTTTTTTCTATCCATCTCTCCATCCATCCATCCATCCATCCATCCATCCATCCACCCACCCATCCATCCATCTATCCTTTTATGTATCTATCTATTCTTCTATCTATCCACCCATCTCTTTATCCATCCATCCATCCATCTATCCATCCATCCTTTTATCTATTCACCCATCTCTTGATCCATCCATCCATCCTTCTATGTATCTATCCTTCTATCTATCCACCCATCTCTTTATCCATTCACCTCTCTATCCATCCGTCCATCCACCCATCTCTTGATCCATCCATCTCTCCATTTGTCAGTTATCCACCCATCATCTATCTACTCATTCATTTTTCTATCTCTACCTCTTCTGTGACTAATCTTAGCTGCAAGTTGCTCTCTTTCACCCCTCATGGCCAAAATGAACTGATATTTGGTGGAGGTTTTTAATCTATTGACTGTGTTTCTATATTGAGATGTCAATCACATTTATGTAGGGTCTTATGATTCATATAGATAGGATTATGTCTATGCTGTTGCTTTTTTTAATTGTATGTTATATTCTTGCTTGTTTACATGTTGAGCACCGCTTTGAGTCCTGAACCGGGAGAAAAGAAGGATATAAATAAATAGATAGATAAAGAATGCTTTGCTTTCTCTTTTCCTTCACGATGCCTTGGTTTTCAATCAGTTTATGGATGTGTTCAGATAGATGGCTCCAAAGAGCATCTGTCCAAAAGGTCAGGGTCAAATATCTATCCATCCATCCATCTATGTATGTATCTATCTCCATCCAAATATTTTCCCTTTCCATTCCATCAATGAAGCATCATGGCTTCATAAAGCAAAACTTCCTTTGGAAGAAGTATTGCTTTAGCTCTGGAAGAACCAGAAATGCTTGGGTCGCTTTGATACTGCACCGTTATCTCACTTTGGTCCCACTTTAATTGCCATGGCAACCAACTAAGTTGCCAGATCTCCCTGCCAGGCTGCAAGTCCCCACTTTCCATGGATCAGGCTCCTTCCCAGTCATCTTGGGCAAAAGCAAAGCGCTGCACTCTTCCCTTCCCTAGCATTCTTGTTCCATCTCATTCATCACTTTGGCCACCTTGGCCACACTTGCCTTGGTTTTCATTTGCAAACTATTGGGGGGCATGGGGACCCCAGTCTTCACCCCAGTTTGGGTGGAGGAGGTGGGAATGGAGCAACAGGGAGGCCACAGAAACAGCCCCGGGTTTTTGCTCCCGCCGCGTGACTTTGCCACGGAGGAGATTTATTGCTGAGGCCTCTCCTCCACCTGCCAGGAGGCAATTCGATTGTGCAAACAAGGAAGGACAACCAGAAACCGTTGGCTGGTGCCATTTCCAGGCAGCGCTGCCAAGGCAAGCTTTAGCCAAGGCCATAAAGAAGGAGCCATGCGGGCAGGTGGGAAAACTATACATAATAAGGAAGGCTCAAGCTCTGCTTTGGGTTCGCTTTGGGAGAAGGGAAGTGGCTCTGGAGTCGCACCGCCAGGGACCTGAGCAAAGGGTCAGTTTGCTTTCCAGTAGATTTGGTCACTCCAATATATCTCACCCCAATGAATCCTAGAGTTGGAAGAGACCTCCTGGGCCATCCTCCAGTCCAACCCCATTCTGCCAAGAAGCAGGAATGTTGCATTCAAAGCACCCCTGACAGATGTCCATCCAGCCTCTGTTTCAAAGCTTCCAAAGAAGGAGCCTCCACCACACTCCGGGGCAGAGAGTTCCACTGCTGAACGGCTCTCTTTACAGTCAGGAAGTTCTTCCTCATGTTCAGATGGAATCTCCTCTCTTGGAGTTTGAAGCCATTGTTCCATTGCGTCCTAGTCTCTCTCCAAGGAAGCAGAAAACAAGCTTGCTCCCTCCTCCCCCCTGTGGCTTCCTCTCACATATTTATACATGGCTCTCATCATATCTCCTCTCAGCCTTCTCTTCTTCAGGCTAAACATGCCCAGCTCCTTAAGCCGCTCCTCATAGGGCTTGTTCTCCAGACCCTTGATCATTTTAGTCGCTCTCCTCTGGACACATTCCAGCTTAGAGTCAATATCTTTCTTGAATTGTGATGCCCAGAATTGGACACAATATTCCAGGTGTGGTCTAACCAAGGCGGAATAGAGCATGGGGAGCATTACTTCCCTGGATCTAGACACTAGGCTCCTCTTGTTGCAGGCCAAAATCCCATTGGCTTTTTTTCAATAGATTTGGTTGCTCCAATATATCTCACCCCAATGATATCTTACTCATCCAATATTTCACTTCTCTGATATTTGGCCTCTCCAATTTCTTCCTTATTTGCTATTTGGCCTCTTTGATGCCTCTGATATTGGGTCTCCCCAATGCCATGCCAGTCCCATAAATTGGCCTCTCTTATCTCTTTCCTCTCCAATATCTTGCCTATCCAACACTTGGCCTCTCCAATATCTTGCCTCTTTATTATTTGGCCTCTCCAATAGCTCCAATATTTGGCCTCTCCAATGTCTTGACGATTCAACATATTTGGTTTCTTCAGTACCTTGCCTTTCTAACGTTAGGCCTCTCCAATATTTCCAATATCTTGCCTCTTTATTATTTGGCCTCTCCAGAATATGGCCTTTCCAAGTGATATTTGGTCTCTGATATTTGGCCTCTCCAGTATCTTGCTTATTTGATATTTGGCCTATCAATATCTCATCACTCCGATATATTTGCCCTCTCTGATACTATGCCTGTCCAATATTTGGCATCTCTGGGATTTGGCCTCTCCAATGTCTTGCCTATCCAACATTTTTGCCTCTCCAGTATCTTGCCTTTCCAATGTTTGGCCTCTCCAATATTTTGCCACTTTGATACCTCTGATATTTGGCCCGTTCCATGCCTTGCCTCTCCAATATACTTGGCCTTTAATATCTTGCCTTTCCAATATTTTTGCTCTCCAATATCTTGCTGATCCAATATATTTGGCCCCTTGCCTCTCTGATATTTGGCCTACCCAGTATATAGCCTGTCCAGTATCTCTAATATTTGGTCTCTCTGATATTTGGCCTCTTCAATGCCTTGCCTCTCCGATATATTGCCGTTCTGATATTTAGCCTTTCCGGTCTCGTGCTTATTTGATATTTGATATTTGGCCTCTCCAATGCCTTGCCTCTCCAATATACTTGGCCTCCAATATCTTGCCTCTTTATTATTGGGCCTCTCCAGTATATGGCCTTGCCCTCTCCAATATCTCTGATCTTTGGCCTCTCCAATATCTTGCTTATTTGATACTTGACCTATTGGTTATCTCCTCAGGCTGGTATATTTGCCCCCTCGGATACCACACCTGTCCAATATTTGGCATCTCTGGTATTTGGCCCCTCCAATGTCTTGCCTATTCAACATATTTGGTCTCTTCCGTATCTTGCCTTTCTAATGTTTGGCCTCTCCAATATTTCCAATATTATTTGGTTTTTCTGATCTTTGGACTCTCCAATATCTTGCTTATTTGATACTTGTCCCCACAGTTATCTTGCCACCCCAATATATTTGGCCTCTCTGATACCATGCCTGCCCAACATTCGGTCTCTCTGATATCTTTCCTCTCCAATATCTTGCCTTTCTAATATTTGGCCTCTCTGATATTTGGCCTCTCCAATGTCTTGACTATTCAACATTTTTGCCTCTCCGGCATCTTGCCTTTCCAATGTTTGGTCTCTCAGATATTTGGTGTCTCCAATAACTTGCTGTTTTGATATATTTGGCCTCTTTGATACCTCTGATATTTGGCCCGTTCCATGCCTTGCCTCTCCAATATACTTGGCCTCCAGTATCTTGCCTTTCCAATATTTTTGCTCTCCAATATCTTGCCGATCCAATATATTTGCCCTCTTCAATATCGTGCCTCTCCGATATTTGGTCTACCCAGTATATAGCCTCTCCAATATTTGGTCTCTCTGATATTTGGCCTCTCCAATGCCTTGCCTCTCCAATATTTGGCCTCTCCAAGATCTGGCCACTTTGATATAGTTGGCCTCTTTGATCTCTCTGATATTTGGCCCCTCCAATGCCTTGCCTCTCTAATATTTGGCCTTTCCAAGATTTGGCCTCTCCAAGATTTCGCCTATCTAATACATCTGGCCCCTTCAATTTCTTGTTTATCTGATATTTGACCTATCGAGTAAATAGCTTCTTCAATATCTCTGTTATTTGGCCTCTCCAATATCTTGCCTCTCCGGTATCTGTTCCCTCTGATATATTGCCTTTCTGATATTTAGCCTTTCCAGTATCGTGCTTATTTGATATTTCGCCCCTCCAATATACTTGGCCTCCAATATCTTGCCTCTCCAATATTTGGCCTCTCCAATATCTTGCATATCTGATATTTGGCCTATCCAACATATATAGCCTTTCCAATATCTCAGACATCTGGCCTCTCCAATACTTGGGCTTTCTCATATCTTGCTTATAAGATATTTGGCCTTTCCAATATCTCTGGAATATATAGTCTCTCCAATATTTGGCTTCTCCAATTTGGATATATTGCCCTTCCTGGTATCTGGCCTTTCCGGTATCTGTCTGACTTGCTATTTGGCCTCTCCAACGCCTTGCCACTCCGCTAGTATCTGATATTTGGCCTCTCCGATATCACGCAATTGGGGTTTGCAAAGGCAGTGACCGACTTCCTTTGGATTGATCCCTTCCTTTGAATTATTCAGAGCCCCTCCTTCAAGAGGAAGACCTCCCCGGAGGGCGGCTGCTCACGTGGGGAAAAGAGAACGCCAGAGCAAAAGGCACTGGAGAGAAGAAATGCAGGGGACATTTGGTGGCAGGCTGGACAAAGGGGAATTCCATTAGAGAATTTTGTCTTCATGGGGTTTTTTTCTGTACTGAATTTTCCAGAAGTTGGGAAGCTGTGGAAAATTCTCCAGTAGAAATTGCCCTATATAGTATTATTGTTTGTTATTATTATTACTAGCTGTGCCCACCATGCGTTGTGGCCAATATTCTCCCTCCCTCTTTCTTTCTCTCCTTTCCTTCCTTCCCTCCCTTTTTTTTCCTTCTCTCTTCCTTCCTTCTCTATCTCTTTCCTTCCTTCCTTCCTTCCCTTTTTCCTTCTATCCTTCCTTCCCTCTTTCTCTCCTTCTTTCTCTCCTTCCTTCCTTCCTTCCTTTTCTTTCTACTTTCTTCTTTCTCTACCTCTTTCCTTCCTTCCTTCCTTCTCTTTTTCCTTCTATCCTCCCTCTCTCTTTCTCTCCTTCTTTCCCTCCTTCCTTCCCCCCCCCTTTCCTCCCTCCCTTTTCTTTTCTTTCTACTTTCTTCCTTCTCTATCTTTCCTTCCTTCCTTCTTTTTCCTTCTATCCTTCCCTCCTTCTTTCTCTACTTCCTTCCTTCTCTACCTCTTTCCTTCCTTCTTTTTCCTTCTATCCTTCCCTCCCTCTTTCTCTCCTTCTTTGCCTCCTTCCTTCACTCCCCCTTTCCTTCCTTCCTTCCTTCCTTCCTTCCTTCCTTCCTTCCTTCTCTATCTCTTTCCGCCCTTCCTTTGCTCTTTGCTTCCATGCTTCCTTCTCTCTTTCCTTCCCAGAGAATGCTTCTGGAACATGGCCAGACAGCCCAGAAAACTCACAACAACCCAGTGATTCCAGCCATGAAAGCCTTCAAAAATAGATTATAGGTCCCTCTCTTTCGTAATAGTCCAGATATCTCCCTCTACTTCGAAAATTCTTACTAGAGGCCACAGCAACGCGTGGCAGGGCACAGCTAGTTTATTCTATTTATTCAGAGAGATGGTGGTGGGATGTCAATAAAGGTTCCTATTCCTATGACTGTGTCTTCTTCCCCTCTAAATGGGCAAAAGCTGCTTCCCGTGTTTGCAAAGGCAGAACGCCACGCCACGCAATCCATTTCCTCGCACTGTGTTCTGAAAGCAGAAAAGAGGAGGGTTTGTTCCAGTCTGCAAGGGTCAACTCTAAATAAAGCCAAACTCAAAACAAACCCCGTGTGTGTGCATGTGTGTGTGTGTGTGTTTCCGTGTTCTTCTTTGGCAGGGGGAAGGCTTCTGCAGGCAGCCGTGTGCGTTCCCAGAAGGCAAGCCAGGCCAGGTTGCGTTCTGCAGAGTAATGCCAGAAGGCCGAGAGATTTTTCCCCGGACGTGCGCACGCCACACCCGGCCAAATTGAATTTGCCGTTTGGATAATGGAGAGCCGTCATGGCCGCCTGGGCACCGCGGACTCGTTTTTCCAGCTCTTGTCGAGGGAGAATTAAAGTAATTATATGGACAAAAAAACAATAATAACCAGATAGCAGGAAGGCCGTTCGTTATACGGTCACAATGAGGCCTTTGATGTCCAGCTTATTGTGAGCCTTCGAGACAAAAGGCACTCTATGTCTCTCCAGCGGCTTCCGGTTCTGGTTAAGGGTTTCGTGGCAAATCTCCCGCTTTTCTGTGTTTCACTGCACGACAAATGCAGTTCGGCACCACTTTAAATGCCACAGCTCGATACGATGGGAGTTGTAGTTTCACAAGGTCTTCAGCCTTCACTGCAAAAGAGTGCAAACTACAACTCCCAGGCATTCCATGGGAGTTGTAGTTTCGCAAGGTCTCCAAGCCTTCACTGCCAAAGAGTGCAAACTACAACTCCCAGGCATTCCATAGCATTGAGCCATGGCAGCCAAAGGTGCCAAACTGGACTAATTCTACAGTGTAGATGCACCCTTTGGCAGCAAAGGCTGAAGACATCGGGAAACTACAACTCCCAGGCATTCCATAGCAATGACTAGGGCAATGAAAGTGGTGTCAAACTGCATCCATTCTACAGTGTAAAGACACCCAAAAAAGGCTATAAATCTTGAGAAACTACAGCTCCCAGCACTGGGCAGCATGGAGTCATTACAGTTAAAGTGATGTCAAACTGGATTAATTCTATAGTGTAGATGCACCCAAAGGTGGCTACGTAACTTGGGAAACTACAACTCCCAGGACTGGACAGCATTGAGTCATGATGGTTAAAGTGGTGTCAAACTGGATTAATTTTACAGTGTGGATGCACCCTTCAGCAGAGAAGGTTGAAGACCTTGGGATACTACAGCTCCCAGGACTTCTATAGCATTGAGCGAGGACAGTGAAAGTGGTGTCAACCTGCATTCATTCTACAGTATCAGTCCACCTAAAGAAGGCTATGGACCTTGGGAAACCACAACTCTCAGGACTGGACAGCATTGAGTTATGGCACTCAAAGTGATATCAAACTGGGTTAACTCAACAGTGTAGATGCATCCTTTAACAGAGAAAGCTGAAGCCCTTTGAAAACTACAGCTCCAAGAATTTCTATAGCATTGAGCCAGGGCACCGTAGAGATACCCAAAGAAGGCTATTGACCTTGGGAAACTACAACTCCCAGGGCTGCACAGAATTGAGCCATGGTGGTTAAAGCGATGTCAAACTGGATGAACTCAGCAGTGCAGATGCATCCTTCAACAGAGAAGGCTGAAGACCTTGGGATACTACAGCTCCCAGGATTTCCACAGCTGCGTCAAAGGGCATTCATTCTATGTCGTCAATGCACCCAAAGGTGGCTTATGGACTTTGGGGAAACTACAACTCCCAGGACTGGACAGCATTGAGTCATGGCAAATTGAATTAAAATTGCACCTTAAAACGGAATGGCGAAATACGAAATAATTGGTGTTTTCCCCTGTTTTTCCTTATTTCTCGTGGAAACGCTTTGGCCTCCCTCCAGTCCAGGGGAGGAGACTCGGGCCTTCCCTTTGGCCTTCGGACGGTCTCTCTTCCCTCTGGCTCAAGCGGTTGCCCTTCGGCCCCTCGGAGCAGCAACACAGGGCGGCCGGCAACCTATGCGCCTGACGCCAGCGCATGAAAGCGGCCTCCGAGTTAATGAGAAACAAAAGAGGAAGAGGAAAAACAGAACTCGCTCGCTCGAGTTGAAAGAGGGGGAAATCCTGCCCCTTGAATGCACCTGGCCTTTGGCACCTTCTGTTCCATGCACCTTCCACACCACACAATTCATTTGGGAAGACCTGGAGCTCATTCACATTGCATCACAGGTGCATCTACACTGCAGAATTAATGCAGCTTGGCACCACTTTAGCTCAATGCACTGGAGTCTTGGGAGCTGTAGATTATTATTGTTGTTTATGCCTCGCTTTTCTGTCCATAAAGAGACTCAAAACAGGTCGTTCTGGCAAGATGTTTGGGGTGCATCTACATGGTTGAATTAATACACATTCTGCACAAATTAAATTCCTCTGGGATCCTGGGAGTTGTAGTTTGAGACGATCTTGAGTCTTCTCTGCAAAAGTGTGCACCTACCTTATAGAATTAATCCAGTTTTGCATTGTAGTCTTTAAGCCCGGGTTGGAGTGGGTTTCCAACCAATTGTGTGTAGCCTGTTGTCGACCTTTGCAACCCAAAAGACAGTTGCATCTGTCAAGTAGGAAAATAAGGTACCACCTTAAAAAGTGTGGGGAGGCTAAATTAACTGATTTATGAGGCCATAAAGAAGACTCCAGCAAAGCATTCCAGCGGGGAAGCATGCGGGGAATGCGGAAGCGCTTCATCGGTGTCGCTGGTGGACGATGAAAGCGACATCTCCTCTGGCGGCCAGAAAAAAAGTTAAAAATAGCCTCTGTGTATGTCTGTCTATGTTTGTATGTCAAAAATTGGCATTGAATGTTTGCCATATATGTGTACGCTGTGATCTGCCCTGAGTCCCCTGCGGGGTGAGGAGAAGGGCCAAATAGAAAAGCTGTAAACAAATAAATAAAATAAATAAATTGTATTGTAGCCTTTAAACCATTGCTGCCAAAAAAAAAGTGTTAAGGCCTCACCGAACTACAACTCCCATAGAGAGAGATGGATGGATGGATGAATCAATAGGTAGATAGAGGGATGGATGGATGGACAGACAGACAGATGGATGGAAGGAGGGAGGGAGAGAGAAAGAGAGAGAGAGATGGATCGATGGGTGCATGAATCAATAGGTAGATAGAGGATTGGATGGATGGATGGATGGATGGATGGATGGATGGATAGATAGATAGAGGGATGGATGGACAGACAGACAGATAGAGGGATGGATGGAGGGAGGGATAGATAGATAGAGTGATGGATGGATGGACGGACGGATGAATGGATAGTTAGGGATGGAGGGAGGGAGGGAGGGAGGGAAGGAGAGATAGATAGATAGATAGAGGGATGGATAGATAGATAGATAGATAGATAGATAGATAGATAGAGGGATGGATGGATGGATGGATGGATAGATGAATGGACAGACAGATAGAGGGGTGGAGGGAGAAAGGGAAGGAGAGGGAGAGGGAGATAGAGGGATGGATGGATGGATGGACAGATAGACAGATAGAGGGATGGAGTGAGTGAGGGATCAATCAATCTATAGATAGATAGATAGATAGATAGATAGAGGGATGGGTGAATGGATAGATGTAGATAGATAGATAGATAGATAGATAGAGGGATGGGTGAATGGATGGGTAGATGGATGGATGGATAGATGTAGATAGATAGATAGATAGATAGATAGATAGATGGATGGAGGGAGGGAGGGATGGCTCGAGGGATGGATGGATGGATGGAGAGAGAGAGAGAGAGAGAGAGAGAGAGCTAACAGAGATAGATAGATAGATAGATAGATAGATAGATAGATAGATAGATAGATAGATAGATGGATAGATGGAGGGAGGGAGGGAGGGATGGCTCGAGGGATGGATGGATGGATGGATGGAGAGAGAGAGAGAGAGAGAGAGAGCTAACAGAGATAGAGAGATAGAGAGATAGAGAGATAGATAGAGAGGGCCTTGGCCTTTGTAAGCTGCATTGTCTCTACAGTGTAGAGACACACCCTTATGCATCTATTCTCCACCTAAGCAAAAACAGGAAGTTACTTCTTTCCTCTTCCATAATTGTAACTTGAAAAATGAAAAAATAAACTCACTCCTAACTATTTACGTGCACTTGAGTCCTTGCATGCGGCAATTGTGGGAAATGCTAACCAAAGCCTAAGCTATATTACGTTGTTGTCACTGCAAATTCAGAAATAACATGGCCACACAGCCTGGCCACACAGCCTCTTGGTCGACCCAAGGATGCTGCAATTACTGGGAAAACATTCCCAAAGGCCTAAGCTGCATCATATAATTATGGCCGCTTGAAAAATAACTTCACTGGGAAGTTAGTTAACTTACTGGAAGACTTAGCAAAGACATGACATAGGTATTACTAGATGTCCCCTGCCACATGTTGCTGTGGCCCAGTCTGTGTATATGTGTTTTCTGTGTGTATATATGTGTGTATACATGTGTGTTTGCATGTGTGTATGTGGTTTTGTGCATGCCTAGTAATGTATTTTTTTTTGGGGGGGTGGCTTTTAACATCTCTTCTGCTGTGTTTTTCAATGTTTTTATGAGTGATGGTCACTCGTTGACCTGAGTTACCTGGGGGCTGAGAAGAGTGGTATACAAATAAAGCAAATAAATAAACAAACAGGTGTCTTGTGTCCAAATTTGGTGTCAATTTGTCCAGTGGTTTTTGAGTTATGTTGATCCCACAAACAAACATTACATCTCTATTTATATAGAATAGCTATACCTGCTACGTGTTGCTGTGGCCAACCTTGCATCCCTCTTTCTTTCTTTCTCTCCTTCCTTCCCTCCCTCTTTCCTTCCTTCCTTCCTTCCCCCTTTTTCTTTCTCTTCTTTTTTCCTTCTCTACCTTTCCCTCCTTCTTTGCCTCCCTCCCTCCCTCTCTCCTTCCTTCTCTGCCCTTTCTTTCTCTCCTTCCCTTCTTTCCCTCTTCTCTCCCTCCTTCTTTACCCTTTCTTTCCTTCTTCCTCTCCTTCTTTCCCCTCTTTCCTCCCTTCTCTACCCTTCTTTCCTTCTTCCCCCTTTCTCTTTCCTTCCTTCTCTACCCTTCTTTCTCTCATTCCCTCCTTCTTTCCCTCTTTCTCTCCCTCCTTCATTCCTTCCTCCCTTCTCTACCCTTCTTTCTCTCCTTCCCTCCTTCCCCCCTCTCTCCTTCCGTCCTTCTCTACCCTTTCTTTCCTTCTTTCTTTCCTTCCCTCCTTCTTTCCCCTTTCTCTTTCCTTCCTTCTCTACCCTTCTTTCTCTCCTTCCTCCTTCTTTCCCTCTTTCTCTCCCTCCTTCTCTCCTTCCTTCCTTCCTTCCTTCCTTCTCTACCCTTCTTTCTCTCCTTCCTCCTTCTTTCCCTCTTTCTCTCCCTCCTTCTCTCCTTCCTCCCTTCTCTACCCTTCTTTCTCTCCTTCCCTCCTTCCCCTCCCTCTCTCCTTCCCTCCTTATCTACTCTTTCTTTCCTTCTTTCTCTCCTTCCCTTCTTCTTTCTCTCTTTCTCTTCCTTCATTCTCTGCCCTTCTTTCCTTCCTTCCTTCTCTCCCTCCTTCTCTCCTTCTTTCCTTCCCCCTTTCTGTGTATGTGTTTTGTGTGTGTATATGTGTGTATATATGTGTGTATGTGGTTTTGTGCATGTGTTGTACTGTATTTTGCACATGCGTTGTACTGTATTTGTTAAAAATGTTTTGGCTTTTTAAGTCCCTTCTGCTGTGTTTTTCAGTGATTTTATGAGTGATGGTCACTCGTTGGCCTGATTGCTGTCTCGTGTCCAAATTTTGTGTCAATTCACCCAGTGGTTTTTGAGTTGTGTTAATCCCACAAACGAACATAACATTGTTATTTCTATAGATCATTTCCACTTGAAAGGTAACTTCACTTATAACTTTGTAGTTCATTTCAACACTTGCTATTGCAACTGTTGGGAGCACGAACAAAAGGCATACGCTACATTGTGTGACGATTGCAACTTGAAAGATAACTTTTGAGGATGCTACAATTGCTGGAAGCGGGAACCAAGGGATTGCTCCCTTATGGTATCACTAGCTGTACCCGCCAGGCGTTGCTGTGGCCAACCTTCCCTCCCTCTTTCTCTCCTTCCTTCCTTCCTTCCTTCCTTCCTTCCTTCCCTTTCATTCATTCTCTCCTTCCTTCCTTCCTTCCTTCCTTCCTTCCTTCCTTCCTTCCTTCTCTTTCTCTTCCCTTCCTTCCTCCCTTTTCTTTTCCTCCCTCTCTCTCTCCTTCTCTCTCCCTCTCCTTCCTTCCTTCCTTCCTTCCCTTTCATTCATTCTCTCCTTCCTTCCTTCCTTCCTTCTTTCCTTCCTTCTTTCCTTCTCTTTCTCATCCCTTCCTTCCCCCCTTTTCTTTCTCTCCCTCTCTCTCTCCTTCTCTCTCTCTCTCCTTCCTTCCTTCCTTCCTTCCTTTCCTTCTCTCCTTCCTTCCCTCCTTTTCTTTCCCTTCCTCTTTCTCCCCTTTCTTCCTTCTCTATTCTTGGACTGCAACTCCCAGCAGACCTCCTGATCAATCTACCTACCTACCTACCTATCTCTATCTAAACTATTAATCTGGAGGGATTCTGGGAGTTGCAGTCCAGGAATAGGAAACTGGAAATACGGAGGGACATTATGATTCATAACAGTAACAAAATTACAGTTACAAAGTAGCAATGAAAGTAATTTTATGGTTGGGGGTCACCACAACATGAGGAACTGTATTAAGGGGTTGCGGCATTAGGAAGGTTGAGAAACAGTGCCCTAAATGGTTCCGGCCCAGCTGACCTGTCTGAACGGATCTCCCCCTATGAACTATCTTGGAGATTAAGATCATCTGGGGAGGCCCTGCTCTCAGTCCCATCTTCTCTGCAAGTGCAACTGGTGGGTACGAAGGACAGGGCCTTCTCAGTGGTGGCCCCTCAGCTGTGGAACTCCCTCCCCAGTGATATTGTATCAGCCCTCCCTCAGGACAGTCAGAATGGGAAAGCAAAACATGAAAATGTCAAGGAGAGGCCTTTCCAGACAACATCCCAACTTCGGAGCTGATTCAGGTCGAGATCACCAAAAGATTGCCAAGAGATTGGATGGAAAATACGCTTCCAAAGAAACCAAAGCACCTGGAACGAGGTGCAGGCGGGACAGGATAAAGCAGGACAGTATGAATGGGAAAGGAAAACATGAAGATGACACTGAGGGACCTTTTAAGACAACGTTCCAGCTTTGGAGCTGATTCAGGTCGAGATCACCAAAGGATTGCCAAGAGATTGGATGGAAAATGGACTTCTGAAGGAACCAAAGCACCTGGAACGAGGTGCAGGCGGGACAGGAGGGGTCAAGACAGGAAAGCGTTCCCTCTTTGACGATGGCAAAGACGAATCTTCTAATTAGCCAGCTTTGGGTTAATATTGGTCACCAAAAGGAACGGTGAGATGCCCAAAAGACTGAATGGACAATACATTCATAAGGAGCGGAAGCACCCGGAAAGCGGTGCCGATGGGGCAGGATCAAACAGGACAGGAAGAATGGGAAAATGAAGCGGAACCTTTGAATCCGAAACCCCAAGTTTTGGGACCGACAGAGCTGAAGATGGCCACAAGACTGGCCAAAAGTCTGGATGGGGGATACGCCCCATAAAGAAACTGAAGCACCCGGAAGCGGTGCAGACGGGACAGACCGAGACAGGAGAGCCAAGAGTCCAGGGCCGGACAGACCGGACGGACGGACGGCATCCGGATACTCACAGACCACCGGGATGCGAAAGGCGTTGCTGGTTTCGTCGAAGGCCAGATTATACACCCGGCACTGGTAGTCCCCAGCATCGCTGCGCTGAACCGGCCAGATCTCCAGCGTGCGGTTATTGTCCGAGAGATGGACGCGGCTGTCGTTCCCCGGCAGCGGCTGCCCATTCAAGAGCCAGGCCACGTCGGCCAGGACGGCGCTGGTGTTGCAAGTGAGCTGGAGGGTGTCTAGGTTCTCTGTGGGGTAAGGGACCGGGGGCCTGGGGATGGTGGGCTTGGAAATAATCTCTACGGAGGGAAAAGGAGACAACGTTACACTCGGCGCTGAAGGTGCGAGACAGAACCGGAGGCGGCGGTTCCTTTGGCCGAAGCGGAGACTTATTTGGGGAAAGAGAGGCGCAGAACCAAGCCAGGAACGGACAATGTTGCATGGAGCGTCGGCGCTTTTTGCAGCAACTCTCAAGCCAAACTCATGCGAGAAACCCAGAACTAAGTAACAGGCACTTTTCCAATTGCAAGATAGATAACCAAATTAGAAATGGACAATTTTGCACAGAGAGTTGGCAGTTTCGCAGCAAAGGTCTTGCTGATTCTGTAGCCAAACTCGTGCTAGAAACCCAGAACTAAGTAACAGGCACTTTTCCAATTGCAAGATAGATAACCAAATTTTGCACAGGACTTGGCAGTTTTGCAGCAAAGGTCTTGCTGATTCTGTACCAAACTCGTGCTAGAAACCCAGAACTAAGTAACAGAAACTTTTCCAATTGCAAGATAGATAACCAAATTAGAAATGGACAATTTTGCAAAGCGAGTCGGTAGTTTCGCAGCAAAGGTCTTGTTGATTCTGTAGCCAAACCCATGCTAGAAACCCAGAACTAAGTGACAGGCACTTGTCCAATTGAAAGATAGATAACCAAATTAAAAATGGACAGTTTTGCACAGAGAGTTGGCAGTTTCGCAGCAAAGGCCTTCCTGATTCTGTAGCCAAACTCGTGCTAGAAACCCAGAACTAAGTGACAGGCACTTGTTTCAATTACAAGACATATAACCAAATTAGAAATGGACAATTTTGCCCAGAGATTCGGCAGTTTTGCAGCAAAAGTCTTGCTGGCTCTGTAGTGAAATGCATGCTAGAAATCCAGAACTAAACAACAACCATTGCATGTTAAGTAAACAAGTAAATTACAAATATTGTCGGTTACTCAGACATAACTCATGGCTTCCATTTCAAGGAAGTGGTGCATTTGCTCTGGGTTTTAGTCTGAAAAAACAGATATTTGTTTTAAATGCAAGACATACAACCAAGTTAGAAATGGGTTGCTGTGAGTTTTCCGGGCTGTCTGGCCATGTTCCGGAAGCATTCTCTCCTGATGTTTAACCCACATCTATGGCAGGCATCTTCAGAGGTTGTGGGGTCTGCTGGGAACTAGGCAAGCGGGAATTATATATCTGTGGAAAGTCCAGGATGGAAGAAATAACTCTGTGTGTGAAGGTTGCAATTGGCCACCTTGATTAGTATTGAATGGCCTTGCAGCTTCAAAGCTGGCTGGTTGCTGCCTGGGGGAATCCTTTGTTGGGAGGTGTTAACTGGACCTGATTGATTATTGTCTGGAATCCCCTTGATGTGGTCAAAACGTCAGGAGAGAATGCCATACAGCCCGGAAAACTCACAGCAACCCGGCGATTCCAACTTCGACAACACAAGTTAGAAATGAACAATTTTGCGCAGAGTTGGCGGTTTTTGGAGCAAAGGTCTCTAGCCAGAAAACATGCTAGAAATCCATAACTAAGTAACAACCATTGCATGTTGAAGTAAACGGGCAAATTGCAAATACTGTCAGGTACTCAAAGGTAACATGTGGCTTCCATTTCAGGGAAGTGGTGCATCTGCTCTGGGTTTTTGTCCGGAAAAGCAGACACTTGTTTTAAATGCAAGATCTACAAACAAGTTAGAAACAGACCATTTTGAACAGTTTTGCAGTAAAAGTCTTGCTTGCTTGCCTTGGGAAGAGAAAAAGCAAAGTGCAAATCAACATGTTAATAATGATGATAGTAATAATAGCTGACTCTGTAGCCAAACACATGCTAGAAATCCAGAGCTGAGTAACAACCGTTGCATGTGAAGTAAACGAGGAAATTACAAATACTGCCAGTTACTCAGACATAACTCATGGCTTCCATTTCAAGGAAGCGGTGCATCCGCTCTGGGTTTTAGTCTGAAAAAGCAGACACTTGTTTGAAAATGTGAGGTAGACAACAAAGTTAAAAACAGACAATTTTGCACAGAGAGTCGGCAGTTTTTGCAGTAAAGGGGAGAGAAAAAGCAGAGTATAAACACACATAATAATACTGATAATAATGACTGAGTAACTAGCCAAACGCATGCTAGAAATCCAGAACTAAGTAACAGACACTTGATTTAAAGGCAAGATATATCACCAAGTTAGAAACAGACAATTTGGCACAAAGATTCGGCAGTGTTTGCAGTCAAGGTCTTGGTGACTCTTTAGCCAAACTCATGCTAGAAATCCAAAGCTAAGTAACAACTGGGCTGTTGTAGGGTTTTTCCGGGCTCTATGGCCATGGTCTAGAGGCATTCTCTCCTGACATTTCGCCTGCATCTATGGCAAGCATCCTCAGAGGTTGTGAGGTCTGCTGGAAATAGGAAAAAGGGTCTATATATCTGTGGAATGACCAGGGTGGGGCAAAGGACTCTTGTCTGTTGGAGCTAGGTATGAATGTTTCTACGGTAGACTCCTGCAGAAGGGAGAGGATCTCTCCTGTCCTTTGCTGAATGTAGCATTTGTTGGATTTTGCATGGTAGACTCTTCTGCAGGAGTCTACCATGTACCATGCAGCTGTGGACAAGAAGTCTACATAGATAGGGACCCCCCAAACGCAGCAACATCATTGCCCAAACACGCATCAAGGAACATGGAAGGCACTGCGGACTCCTTCAACCAGAGAAGTCAGCCATAGCAGAGCACACGATGAACCAACCTGGACACAGCATATTATTTGAGAACACAGAAATGCTGGACTATTCTCACAACCACCACATCAGGCTACACAGAGAAGCCATTGAAATCCACAAGAAGCAGGTGGACAATGTCAACAGAAAGGAAGAGACCATGAAAATGAACAAAATCTGGCTACCAGTATTAAAAAAAACTCTAAAATTACAACAGCAAAACAACAGAGAGGAAACAAACAAGGACATCTAATCACCTCTCAACAAAAGTTTGCTCCAGGCACTGCAAGGCCATCAAATGCTAATCAAGGTGGTCAGTTGAAACATTCCCACCTAGCTCCAGCAGACAAGAGTCCTTTGTCCCACCCTGGTCCTTCCACAGATATATAAACCCCTTTTTCCTAGTTCCAACAGACCTCACTACCTCTGAGGATGCTTGCCATAGATGTAGGTGAAACGTCAGGAGAGAATGCCTCTAGACCATGGCCATATAGCCCGAAAAAATCTACAACAACCCAGTGATTCTGGCCATGAAAGCCTTCGACAACACTAAGTAACAACCATTGCATGTTAAACAAATGAGTAAATTGCAAATAGTGTCCGGTACTCAAAGGTAACAAGTGGCTTCCATTTCAAGGAAGTGGCCCACCTGCTCCAGACACTTTTAAAAAATGCAAGATATACAACCAAGTCCATTTTGCCAACCAGCCCCGCTTTTGCAGGAAATCCAGAGCTAAATGCCCACAGGAACGTAAACAACCATGGCATGTTCGGCCAATGAGACATGCCGCCAGTTACTCAGAAGCAACTCATTGCTTCTGTTTTATCCGCACTGAGCGTTCAATACTTCCAAGCTGAAGTAGACAGACAACAAACTCCCTTGGAAGCGCACAAAAGGAACCTCTATCTGCCATATCAGTTTGGGTCATCACCATTTGGTTCCAGGATTTCCTATGTCATCATCTGCACGGAGAACCCGCTTTCTTAGATGGGCCTTGAGATACATCACCAAGTCAGAAATGAATTATTTTCCAATAAGGGCCTGTTGCTTGCCAGCAAGGAAATGCAGGAAATCTGGAGCCAAATGACCATAAACAGGGAGACAAGCATTGCGTGCTAAGCCAATAAGGAAATTAGAAATGCTCTCCATTATTCGGAGGCAGCTTCTGTTTCAGGGAAGCAAGGAATCCGCTCTTACGTTCAGCCTGAATCTTAAAAGAGCCATTCGAGTTCCTGAACCATTCTTGAAGATTGGTGCATGGGGTCCTAAGAGTGGATTCAAAACCCTGTTGATTTGGAAGCCATTAATCCACAAAAGACACCATTTTGAGGATGTCTCCAAAAAGAATATTTTGGTCCACATTTTTTTTGCACACATTCGACCCTCCCTTAATAATAATCACAAGGTATTTCGGGCTGTGTTCTAGAAGCATTCTCTCCTGACGTTTTGCCTGCATCTGTGGCAAGCATCCTCAGAGGTTGTGAGGTCTCTTGGAAACTAGGCAAGTGGGATTTTTATATATATATATATATATATATTTGTGGAATGATGTCCAGGGTGGGAGAAAAACCTCTTGGCTGTTTGAGGCAGTTTGGGGGTCCTCCTGGACTTAGCGCTGACGCTTGAAGCACAGGTGTTGGTGGTGGCTGGGAGGGCCTTCGCGCAATTAAAACTCGTACGCCAACTGTGACCATACTTCGTGAAGTCTGACTTGACTATGGTGGCCCATGCCTTAGTTACCTCTAGACTGGACTATTGCAATGTTCTCTACGTGGGGCTACCCTTGAAGACGGCCCGGAAATTACAACTTGTCTAACAGTCGGCAGCCAGATTAATAACTGGGGCGACTTACAGGGCGCAGTAAACTCCCCTGTTTAAGGAGCTCCATTGGCTGCTCTTCATCTTCCGGACCCAATTCAAGGTACAGGTTCTGACCTATAAAGCCCTAAACGGTTTGGGACCCGCCTACCTTTGTGACCGTATCTCTCTCCATGAACCAGGCCAAACTCTTCAATCTTTGGGGGAGGGCCTCCTTTCGCCCTTGCCAGTCTCTCAAGCCTGCCTGGTGGGTACAAGGGAGAGAGCCTTCTCACCTGTGCCACCCCCCCCCCCGACTCTGGAACTCATTGCCCGGAGAGATTAGGAAAGCCCCCACCTTAGAAACCTGCTCTCTGTCATTATGTTTGGTTTCTATGTTTTGTGTATATTGTTTATATGCTTTGATGTTTTATACTTTATTGTTTTGTTTATTTCACTGCAATTTGTATTTTTGTATTGTAATTTGTTGTTCGGGCTTGGCCCCATGTAAGCCGCTCTGAGTCCCCATTGGGGGAGATGGGGGTGGGGTATAAATAAAGATTATTATTATTATTATTATTATTATTATTATTAGAGAATGTTGCAGTTGGCCACCTTGATTTGCACTGAATGGCCTTGCAGCTTCAAAGTCTGGCTGATTGCTGCCTGGGGGGATCTTTTGTTGGCTGGTTAACCTACAACAACCTAGTGATTCCGGCCATGAAAGCCTTCAACAATACATTGAACATCTCTACAGGGAGGTGTGAATGTTGCAGTTGGCCACCTTGATTTGCACTGAATGGCCTTGCAGCTTCAAAGTCTGGCTGGTTGCTGCCTGGGGGTAACTTTTATTGGCTGGTTAACCTACAACAACCTAGTGATTCCGGCCATGAAAGCCTTCGACAATACATTGAACTTCTCTATGGGGAGATGTGACTACTGCAGTTGGCCACCTTCATTTGCACTGAATGGCCTTGCAGCTTCAAAGCCTAGCTGATTGCTGCCTGGGGGATCTTTTGTTGGCTGGTTAGCCTACAATAACCTAGTGATTCTGGCCATGAAAGCCTGCCACAAATGTTAACCTCTGAGGATGCTTGCCATAGATGCAGGCGAAATGTCAGGAGAGAATGCTTCTAGAACATGGCCATATAGCCCGAAAAACCTACAACAACCCAGTGATTCTGGCCATGAAAGCATTCAACAATACATTGAACAGCTCTACAGGGAGAAACTGTTAATTTCTGAGGATGTCTGCCATAGATGCAGGCAAAATGTCAGGAGAGAATGCTTCTAGAACATGGCCATATAGCCCGAAAAACCTACAACAACCCAGTGATTCCAGCCCACAAAAAATAACAAAGCCAGTGGACCTGATGGGATCCCTGCTGAAATCTTTAAAGAGGGAGAACCTGAGCTGACACAACAACACCAATTCAACAATACATTAATCACAAAGTAAGTAAAATTTTGCACAAAAGGGAATTTCAATCGTTGCTCACATCCCCGCAGATCCTTTCGGCAAACAGTAATTCAGTATGAGCAGTCAAACATTTGGGATTCAAGCCACGAATAATCAAGCTGAGTTCATACATTGGATTTGGATTTTTGTATCATTTCGACATGCAGAAACTTCTTGGAAGCCAACACCATGAATCCATTATTTGCACTTTGGGTGACATCTCACTCCCAAATATTTCCAACCCTGAGGGCGACATTGCTTTCCTCGAGGCTCTGATATGTCTGAGATCATTTGGGTCATGGTCAAGCACAGATTTTTAAAACTTGAGATGCAAACCATAGCAATTACACATTAACAGCCTCTGCCGAACAGATCCAGAAGCAACCGGAACGCCACAGAAGAATACAAAACAGTAAACAAATGCCGCACACAAATCATCTCTCTCCAAACGAAACCATGCAAGCAACCGTTTGGAAATGCAAAAAACCCAACGTCATTCATCGCAATCTCTTTGCAGTTCAAACACACACACCCAGCCAGGGCAAGAATCGACATTTTGGTGTCAAAGGAGAAACTCCCAAAGGCATCCTTTGTTCGCCAGATTAACATGGAATGCGATCCAGGCAAAGACGATCTCTTGAACCCTTTCACTTTCAAATGCAAGACTTGCAAATGCCGCTTGGGCGAGAGAGACAGATCTCCTATCTCGCACATCAACATTGCTTGCAGCCAATGAATCACTATCAGCCTGGCTCTCCATGTTGGATAACCCATGCGCCACAACAACACTTTGAGCCCACTTCAGAAAGCCTCAAAGCACAAACTGCACAACTTTAGTCGCAAAGCATCCTGTCTCCATCTTTCACTTGGGCAGTGTGGGCAATAGTCATGGGCAACCCTTTAATGCAGTGTTTCTCAACCTGGGGGTCAGGACCCATAGACGGGTCAGGGGGGTGTCAGACCATCAGGAAGCACAGCCTTTTCTGTTGGTCATGGGGATTCTGTGTGGGAAGTTTGGCCCAATTCTGTCATTGGTGGGGTTCAGAATGCTCTTTGGTTGTAGGTGAACTGTAAATCCCAGCAACTACAACTCCCAAATGTCAAGTCTATTTTCTTATACTCCAGCAGTGTTCAAATTTGGGCATATTGAGTATTCGTGCCAAGTTTGGTCCAGATCTGTCACTGTTTCCTTCTAGTATTTTCTGTTGGTCGTGGGAGATCTGTGTGCCAAGTTTGGTTCAGTTTCATCGTTGGTGGAGTTCAGAATGCTCTTTAATTGTAGGTGAACTGTAAATCCCAGCAACTACAACTCCCAAACGTCAAGTTTATTTTCCTCATACTCCAGCAGTGTTCAAGTTTGGGCATATTGAGGATTCGTGCCAAGTTTGGTCCAGATCCATCATTGTTTGACCCCACAGTGCTCTCTGGGTGTAGTTGAACTACAACTCCCAAACTCAAGGTCAATGTCCACCAAACCCAGTATTTTCTGTTGGTCGTGGGATCTCCGTATGCCAACTTTGATTCAGTTCAATCGTTGGTAGAGTTCAGAATGCTCTTTGATGGTAGGTGAACTATAAATCCCAGCAACTACAACTCCCAAATGTCGAGTCTAATTTCCTCAAGGTCCACCAGTGTTCAAATTTGGGTATATTGAGGATTTGTGCCAAGTTTGGTCCAGATCTATCACTGTTTCCTTCTAGTATTTTCTGTTGGTCATGGGATCTCTGTATGCCAACTTTGGTTCAGTTCAATCTTTGGTAGAGTTCAGAATGCTCTTTGATTGTAAGTGAACTATAAATCCCAGCAACTACAACTCCCAAATGTCAAGCCTAGTTTCCTCAAGCTCCACCAGTGTTCACATTTGGGCATATTAAGGATTCATGCCAAGTTTGGTCCAGATCTATCATTGTTTGAGCATACAGTGCTCTCTGGATGTAGTTGAACTACAACTCCCAAACTCAAGGTCAATGTCCACCAAACCCAGTATTTTCTGTTGGTCGTGGAATCTCCGTATGCTAACTTTGATTCAGTTTAATCTTTGGTAGAGTTCAGAATGCTCTTTGATGGTAGGTGAACTATAAATCCCAGCAACCACAACTCCCAAACGTCAAGTCTATTTTCCTCAAGCTCCACCAGTGTTCACATTTGGGCATATTGAGGATTTGTGCCAAGTTTGGTCCAGATCCATCATTGTTTGAGCCCACAGTGCTCTCTGGATGTAGGTGAACTATAACTCCAAAACTCAAGGTCAGTGCCCATCAAATCCTTCTAGTATTTTCTGTTGGTCGTGGGAGTTCTGTGTGCCAAGACTGGTTCAGTTCCATCCTTGGTGGAGTTCAGAGTGCTCTTTGATTGGAGGTGAACTATAAATTCCAGCAACTACAACTCCCAAATGTCAAGTCTATTTTCCTCAAACTCCACCAGTGTTCACATTTGGGCATATTGAGGATTCCAGCCAATTTTGGTCCAGATCTGTCATTGTTTGAGTCCACAGTGCTCTCTGGGTGTAGGTGAACTACAGCTCCAAAACTCGAGGTCAGTGCCCACCAAATCCAATTCAGAGTGCTCTTTGATTGTAGGTGAACTATAAATCCCAGCAACTCCCAAATGACAAAATCAATCCCCTCCAACCCCACCAGTATTCATATTTGGGTGTATTGGGTATTTGTGCCAAATTTAGTCCAGTGAATTAAAATACATTCTAATATTTACATTAGGAGCATTCATAACAGGAGCAAAATCACAGTTGAGAAGTAGCAGCGAAAACAATGTGACGGTTGGGGGTCACCAAGACATGAGGAACTGTATGAAGGGGTCGTGGCATGAGGAAGGTTGAGAAGCACTGCATTAACGTTTCCTTAGCTCTCTCCAACCAGAGACCTAATCTCATATCACGGGACAACAGCAGGATGAGAAACACTGCTTCAATGGCTCACTTTGCGGGAAGAGTTGCATGCAATGCCAGCAGCATCCCTTCATTTTTTATTCCCGATTTGGGATATAGGACTCAGGCTTTAGGCCAAGTCTTACTCACATCCGGAACTCCATATTGTGATTTTGGATTCTGGATCCAGATTATTTGGGGATTTTGATTCCAAAATATCATTCAAGGTGGACTCTTTGCTGCCCATGACTAGAGGCCACAACATGCCCATCAATGGGTATTTCCTAAGCCCGAGATGGAACAGAATCAACTCATTCGGTGCCAAAATGAGGTGACTCATTTGGGTTACATTTGCACCACAGCTCCTTGGAGAAAAGGGCTGCTGGGAAACGTAGCGTGGCTCAGGCCAAAGGACAAGCATGACTTCAACAAGCTGGGCTGTGTAAGCCAACATTGAACCATGAGATTTCATTGGCACAACTGGTAAACAAACCTGGTTTGGTGGCAAATCGGGACAAAAACAAGGAGCCAGAATTCACCAAGCCACAGCCAATTAGGTGCAAATCTAGTTTTTGTGCCTATGGCACTCTTCTTTACCAAATCTGATCAATTTTTGCCAGGCTGGATCCAATACGTTGACGTCCCAGAAATCCGGCACCATTTCAGTCCTGAGCCACACCTTCGGAGTCTCTTCTTTCCAGACCAACCCAATCTGACCTCTTTCTCTGTCCTTCCTGAGAGAAGGACAACTGTGGGTAGAGTGTCAGCTCTGGCAACTCAACAGACCTAAGAAGGACGATTTTGTAGCCACATCCAATAGCCAAAGGACAACCATAGCAAAATGCAAAAAGGGAAATTCTCTGAGGTCGCCACCTCCTCATTCAGTGGAAATGGCTGCTCTTAGGTCCCTTCTACACTGTCATATGAATTGGATTATATGGCAGTGTAGACTCATATAATCCAGTTCAAAGCAGATAATGTGGATTGTCTGCTTTGATAATCTGGATTATAAAACAGTGTAGAAGGAGCATTAGTGCAGAAAGAAAGGCAGGACGCATAAAGAACATCTGAAACGTACCTGAGACGAGGAGTTCCACTTCCCCTTTCTTATTTCCGTCAGAACTCTCTGCTAAGAACGTATAGGTTCCAGAGTAGTTTCCTGCTAAATTTGTGATGTTAAGGGAGCACGTGGAGTCCATAGTCTCTCGCCCAGTGTAGTTGGCTTCTAGTGTCAGTTTAGGAGCTGGATAGAAGAAGAGGATAAAGATGGTGCTTGCAGGATCATTTCCCCCTCGAAACCAACGGCAAGTACTAGTGGTTGCAGGGATGCTTGCGGGGATGAGGCTGACGTCTCCTCCTTCAATCGGCTTTGATGGCTTCACAGAGATAGTGGTTGTTGTCCCAGTCTGGGCTCTGGTCAACAAGAAGCACAGACTCAGGACCAACACTGTAGTGAAAAAAAGAGAAGGGATGTCACATCCTGCAAAACATTCACTCCAAAAACAAAAAACCCCAGCCACAACCTCAAAGTCACTTCTAGGTCTCCAAAATATCTCCCCAAAGTCTTTGGGTTTCCCCATTTGGCTTTTCAGAGAGCGGGAGAACCCAACCATTGCAATGTACAGATCATTGAGCCCAAGGGTAAATAATAATAAGAGGGAAATATAAAGGAAGGACAGCCAGTCATTTGCCTGCCCACTTAAGCCTTCTCAGTAGCCTCATTCAGTAGCTTCTCCAAGAGCCCCCTCCAGTTACCCATTCAGTAGTCCCTCCAATAGCTTTTCTAGGAACCCCTTCTGTAGCTTTTTTCAATTACCTTTCAGTTACCCATTCAGGAGTTTTTCCAGTAGACCCTTTCATAGCCTTCCTAGAAGAAGGCTCTGAAAGAAGACAAGAGAGGAGATTCCGTCTGAACACGAGGAAGAACTTCCTGACTGTGAGAGCCGTTCAGCAGTGGAACTCTCTGCCCCGGAGGGAGTGTGGTGGAGGCTCCTTCTTTGGAAGCTTTTAAGCAGAGGCTGGATGGCCATCTGCCGGGGGTGCTTTAAATGCAATGTTCCTGCTTCTTGGCTGAATGGGGTTGGACTGGAGGATGGCCCACCAGGTCTCTTCCAACTCTAGGATTCTGATTCTATGAGTAGGAAGGTTATGAAGCCCTTTCCAGTAACTTCTTCAGAACCCCATTAAGAACTCCCTCAGTAACCTCTCCGTGAGCCCATTCATTACCCCGCTCCCTTGGCCTTTTTATTTGCTTTCCCAGGAGCTCCTTCAGTAACCTACACAGCAGTCCTTCTAAAAGCTCTTTTTCTGTAGCCTTTTGAGGACCCTCTTCAGTGGTCTTTCCAGTTGACCCTTTCGTAACCTTCCTAGGGGTTCCAAGGCCCCATCTACACTGCCAGATTATCTGCTTGGATAATCTGGATTATATGGCAGTGTAGATTCAGCCTCAGCAGTCTTTTCAAGTCACCCCTTTCATAGCCTTCCTAGGGCTTCCTCTCGGGAGCCTTCTCACAATAGTCCTCTTCAATAGCCCTATTCAGGAGCTCCTCAGAAGCTTCTTCAGATGCCCTTAAGAGGCCCCTCAATGGCCTCTCCATGAACCCATTCATCAGCCCCCCTCAGCCCCTTCAGTAACCTGTTCAGCAGTCCTTTCAGAAGCCCATATTTCTAGAGTTCCCTCCCAGGAGCCTTTTCAACAGCCCTCTTCAATATCTTCTAGTAGCCCCTTGTTAGCTTCTTCAGAAGTCCCGCCAGTGGCCCCTTTTCATACCCTTCCTAGAAGTCCCTCTTTTCAAAAACCTCCTTCAATAGCTCTTCCAGAGGTCCCTCGGGAGCTTCTTCACAACTCCTTGAAGACCCCCCCCCCCATAGCCTTTTGAATTGCTTTCCCAGGAGCCCCTTCAGTAACCTATGAAGCGGTCCCTCCAATATCTCCTAGGTCCCCCTCCAGTGGTCTTGTCTGTGCCCTCTTCCAGAGCCTTCCTAGGAGTTCCTCTCAGGAGCCTTTCAAGTAGCCCCTTCCAGAGTCTTTCCAGGGCCCTCAGGAACTTCGTAGGAGTTCCAATCACAAGGTTTTTGAGCAGCTCCCTTCAATGGCTCTTCCTCAGTACCCTCTTCAGTCAGGAGCTCCCTCAATGGCCCTTTTCAGTACTTTCTAGTTGCCCCTTTCCTAGCCTTCCTAGGAGTTCCTCTCAGGAAGCCTTTTAAGTAGCTCCCTTGAAGAACCTTCCCAGAAGACCCTCAGGAGCTTCTTCAGAACGCCCTGAAGAGCCCCTTCAGGACATCCCCAAGCGCCCATTAATGAGCCCCACTAGTGGCCTTTTCCCTTGCTTCCCTAGGAGACCCTTCAGTAAGCTGTTCAGCAGTCCCTCCAGTAGGAGCCCCTTTTCATTGCCTTTCTAGGGGTTCCTTTCCAAAAGCCTCCTTCAAGAGCTCTTCCAGGAGCCCCTCAGGAGCTTTGTCTGAGCCCCCTTTAAGAGCCCCCTTTCATAGCCTTCCTAGGAGTTCCCCAGGAGCCTTTGAAGTAGCCCCCTCTGAGAGCCTTTCCAATAGCCCCCCCCCCCCGGCCAGGAGCTTCTTCAGAGCCCCTTTTAAGAGCCCCCTTTCGTAACCTTCCTAAGGGTTCCTCTCAGTAGGCTTTTGAGCAGCTCCCTTCAAGGGCTCTTCCAGGAGACCCTCAGGAGTTCCCTCAACGGCCCTTTCAGAAGTCTGCTCAGAATCCAAGAGCCTTTCCAGGAGCCCCTCAGGAGCTTCTTCAGAACCCCCTTGAAAAGCCCCCTCAGTAGCCTTTTGACTTGTTTTCCCAGGAGCCTCTCAGAAGCTCCTCTAGCAGACCCCCCAGCAGCCCCCTTTCAGCTGCCTTTCTAGGTCCCCTTCTAGTGGTCTTTCCAGTCTCCCCTTCCAGTGCCTTTCTAGGACTTCTTCTCATGTCTTCCTCAGAACTCCTTGAGGAGCCCCTTTTGGACCAAGAGCCCATTCATCGGCCCCTCCCCAAGTAGCCTTTGGACTTGCTTTCCCAGAAGCCCCTCAGTAGCTTCTCCAGCGCCCCCCTTTCAGCCGCCTTCCTAGCTGCCCTTCTGGTGGTCTTTCCAGACTTCCCTTCCAGACCCTTCCTGGGAGTTCCCCTCATTTGCCATTGCAGCTTCTTCAGAACCCCTTTAGAGCCCCTTTTGGACCAAGGGCCCATTCACAGCCCCCTCCCCAAGTAGCCTTTGGGCTTGCTCTCCCAGGAGTCCCTCCAGTATGCCCTTTCCCCCTCCGGTGGTCTTTCCTGTTACCCTTCCACGGCCTTCCTTCGTGGGGTCGTGTGTCCCCCCCCCCCATCCTACTCACCGGCCAGGGGCGCTCCTGCCCCGCCTTGGCCCCCGAGGGCCCCCCTTCCTCGCATCCTGCCCGGCTCTCCGCCTGCCTTCTTTCCTTCCTTCCTCCCTCCCTTCCTTCTTTCCTTCCCTTCCACGCGCAACCCTGCTTCTGCCTCCTCCTCTCTTCTCCTCCTCTGGGACTGGGCTCCGGCTCCCCGGCGGGGGGCCACTTAGGCTGTGCGGGAAGGGACACGCCCCTCGCCCCGCCCACTCCCCGGACACGACCCCGCCCTTCAGCCAGGGGGAAGGGAGGAAGGGAGGGAGGGAGGGAGGGCTCAAGGCAGATGTGGCTTCCCCGGCCAGTCCCTTCGTGTTGCCAAATCTGCCCTCCCCACATTGCAGGGGTTCCATCACTTGGGTCCTCCTCTGCATGATGGATTCTGTAGTGGTTCTTGTGGGTTTTTTCGGGCTCTATGGCCATGTTCTAGAGGCATTCTCTCCTGACGTTTCGCCTGCATCTATGGCAAGCATCTTCAGAGGTAGTGAGGTCTGTTGGAACTAGGAAAATGGGTTTATATATATGTGGAATGGCTGGGGTGGGGCAAAGGACTCTTGTCTGCTGGAGCTTGGTGGGAATGTTTCAACTGACCACCTTCATTAGCATTTGAAGGCCTGGCTTAGCCTGGGGGGATCTTTTGTTGAGAGGTGATTAGATGTCCTTGTTTGTTTCCTCTCTGTTGTTGTGCTGTTGTAATTTTAGAGTTTTTTTAATACTGGTAGCCAGATTTTGTTCATTTTCATGGTCTCTTCCTTTCTGTTGAAATTGTTCACATGCTTGTGGCCATTGAAGCCATTGAAATCCACAAGAAGCATGTGGACAATGTCAACAGAAAGGAAGAGACCATGAAAATGAACAAAATCTGGCTACCAGTATTAAAAAAACTCTAAAATTACAACAGCAAAACAGCAGAGAGGAAACAACCAGGCACATCTTAACACCTCTCAACAGGGGATTTTCCCAGGCTCAGCCAGGCCTTCAAATGCTAATGAAGGTGATCAGTTGAAACATTCACACCTAGCTCCATCAGGGAAGAGCTCCTTGCCCCACCCCAGCCATTCCATAGATATATAAACCCATTTTTCCTACTTCCAACAGACTTCACTACCTCTGAGGATGCTTGCCATAGATGCAGGTGAAACGTCAGGAGAAAATGCCTCTAGAACATGGCCCTATAGCCCGGAAAAACCCACAAGAACCTAGTGATTCCAGCCATGAAAGCCTTCGACAATACATATTCTGTAGTGAATTTTCCAGAAGTTGGGGGCCCTATATTAGCTATTAACCCTATATAGCAGGCAGGGGCAAACATAGGCCGTCCCTCCCTCCAGGTGTTTTGGACTCTTAGGAATTGTGGGAGTTGAAGTCCAAAACACCGGGAGGGAGGGAGGGAGGGCCCAAGTTGGCCCAGGCCTGCTATATAACAACAACAACAACAATATGGCAGATGCTACTTTAGATTTATATCCCACTCTACTTGGCAAAACCTAATAATATAATAATAATTTGTTGTTGTTGTTGTTGCTGCTGCTGCTGCTTTAGATTTATATCCCACATGACCTTGGAGGTGTCTACGGACAACGCCGGCTCTTCGGCTTAGAAATGGAGATGAGCACCAGAGTCCCAGAGTCAGACATGACTGGACTTTCAGGTGGTACCTAATTTTCCTATTTGACAGATGCAACTGTCTTTCGGGTTGCAAAGGTCGACAACAGGCTACACACAATTGGTTGGAAACCCACTCCAACCCGGGCCGGCTTCAAACTCATGACCTTTTGGTGCGAGTGATCTTAATGCAGATGACACTCCGCCAGCTGCGCTACAATCCTGGTGCATACATACATATACATACATACACACAAATATACACACAACTATGCATATAGACAAGCACACACATATACACTCAGCCAGCTGTGCCACAATCCCGGTGTTGTTAGTGTTATTGTTATTGTTGCTGCTTTAGATTTATATCCCACTCTACTCAGCAAACTCTATATTAGCAATCAAGCCTATATTACTATTACTATTATTGCTGCTGCTTTAGATTTTTATCCCACTCTTCTAGGCAAACCCTATATTAGCAACTGAACCTGTATTACTTTTGTCATATTCTTATTGTTGTTATTGCTTCTGCTTTAGATTTATACTCCCCTCTACTGGGCAAATCCTATAATAGCAACTGAGCCTATATTACTGTTGCTATTACTAGTGGTGTTGTTGCTGCTGTTTTAGATTTATATACCACTCTACTCAGTAAACTCTATATTAGCAACTGAGCCTATATTACTATATTATTATTATTACATCCCGTTTAGACTACTGCAATGCTCTCTACATGGGGTTGCCTCTGAAGACTGCCCGGAAGCTTCAACTAGTCCAACGCTCGGCAGCCAGACTATTAATGGGTGCTGGGTCCAGGGAGCACACCACTCCGCTGTTACACCGCAGTTACACCGGCTGCCAATTAGCTTCCGAGCACAATTCAAAGTGCTGGTGTTGACCTATAAAGCCCTAAACGACTCCAGCCCTGTTTACCTCTCCGAACGTATTCTCCCCTACGAACCATCAAGATTACTAAGATCGTCTGGAGAGGCCCTGCTCTTGGTCCCACCGGCCTCTCAGGTGCATCTGGTGGGGACGAGGGACAGGGCCTTCTCGGTGGTGGCCCCGCGACTCTGGAACTCTCTCCCACCGGAGATCAGAACCGCCCCGTCTATCCTGACATTTAGGAAACAGCTGAAGACGTGGTTATGGAGACAGGCATTCGACGAGTGAGCCAACACCCTGAGATATGGATGGAGGAGGAGGAGCAATGATTTTAGTGTGACGACTGACCATTATAGTTATTGATTGTAATGGCTGTTTTAATGTTTTACTGTAATATGTATTATGGTGTTTTATTGATTGTATGTGATATTATGGTTGGAAACCGGTCTGAGTCCCTCAAGAGAGGTGAGAAGGCCAGTATACAAAACTTTTAAATAAAATAAATAATGATGATAATAATAATAATAATAATAATAATAATAATAATTGCTGCTGCTTTAGATTTATATCCCCCTCTACTTGGCTAACCCTATAATAGTAACTGAGCCTGTATTACTATTACTATGAGAAGAGCCAACCACTGACCCCCTGCTGCAATGCACCCTGAGCCCTTCTTCCACATGACGCACCGTGGAAGACCTCCTTGCGGCAACACCAGAGGCACGCCAAGGGGCCAGCTACCGGTCAAAGGACATTTAATAGAATACCAAGTCTGCAAACTTTGTATTTTGTTTGTTTGTTTGTTGTTAATGCAATACAACTGTTTTGCTTCGCTCCTGACATGATAAATAAATAAAACTATTACTATTATTGTTGCTGTTATTGTTGTTGCTGCTGTTTAGATTTATATCCCATCTACTCAGCAAATTCTATATTAGCAACCGAGCCAATATTACTATTACTATTATTATTATTATTACTGCTGCTTTAGATTTATATCCCCCTCTACTCAGCATATTAGCAACCGAGCCTATATTATTATTATTATTATTATTATTATTATTATTATTATTGGTGCTGCTGCTGCTTCAGATTTATATCCCACTCTACACAGCAAACTCTATATTAGCAACCGAGCCTATATTACTATAGTAAAGGTCAAGGTTTCCCCCTGACATTAAGTCCAGTTGTGTCCGACTCCGGGACTTTGGTGCTCATCTCCATTTCTAAGCCGAAGAGCCGGCGTTGCCCGTAGACACCTCCAAGGTCATGTGGCCACTGGCATGACTGCACGGAGCACCGTTACCTTCCCGCCAGAGCAGTACTATTGATCTACACACATTTGTATGTTTTCAAACTGCTCGGTTGGCAGAAGCTGGGGCTGACAGTGAGAGCTCACCCTGTTCCCCGGATTCAAACCTGCATCCTTTCGCTTACCACTTCAGCAGCTCAGTGGTTTAACCCACTGCACTACCAGGGGCTCCTCTATATTACTATATTGGGCAGGAAAAATGAAATGCAAAGAGACAGAATGGGGGACGATGAGGCCTGGCTCGAGAGCAGTACGTGTGGAAAACGCCTTGGAGTCCTTGTGAGGAGAAAGTTAAACATGAGCCAGGAATGTGATGTGGCAGCAAAAAAAGCCAATGGGAGCCTCGTGTCTAGGTCTAGGGAAGTCATGCTCCCCATGCTCTATTCCGCCTTGGTTAGACCACTTTACCTGGAATATTGTGTCCAATTCTGGGCACCACAATTCAAGAGAGAGATTGACTCTAAGCTGGAATATTGTGTCCAGAGGAGGGCGACTAAAATGATCAAGGGTCTGGAGAACAAGCCCTATGAGGAGCGGCTTAAGGAGCTGGGCATGTTTAGCCTGAAGAAGAGAAGGATGAGAGGAGATATGATGAGGGCCAGGTATTAATATGTGAGAGGAAGCCATAGGGAGGAGGAGGGAGCAAGCTTCCTTTCCGCTTCCTTGGAGACTAGGACGCAATGGAAGAATGGCTTCAAACTCCAAGAGAGGAGATTCCATCTGAACATGAGGAAGAACTTCCTCACTGGGAGAGCTGTTCAGCAGTGGAACTCTCTGCCCCGGAGGGAGTGTGGTGGAGGCTCCTTCTTTGGAAGCTTTGAAACAGAGGCTGGATGGCCATCTGTCAGGGGTGCTTTGAATGCAATATTCCTGCTTCTTGGCAGAATGGGGTTGGGCTGGATGATGGCCCAGGAGGTCTCTTCCAACTCTAGGATTCTAGGATTCTATGCTGCAATAGATTTATATCCCGCTCTACTCAGCAAACCCTAAATTAGCAACTGAGCCTATATTACTATTATCACATTGTTATTATTATTATTATTATTATTATTATTATTATTATTATTATTATTATTATTTCATTATTATTATTAATGTTGCTGTTTTAGATGTCTCTCCCCCTCTACTTGGCAAACCCTATATTATCAGCTGAGCCCCTATTACTATTATTGCATCATATAACATCATGTAACACAATTTGAAAAAGTTTCTGTTCCTGGTTTGAAAGTCTTATTTCCTGTTTAATGGTGCGGTCCTGACTTTGAAAGCAGTTGTTCTACTCCAGAAACTTTGTTGTTTTTGTGGCTGCCCCAAACTAGGTTGAATTGGTTGAGATATTCATTGGCAAAATGTGCTCGAGCAGGATGAGGCCCCCTCCTGCAAAAACAAAGTTTTGTCCGTTAAATGCACTTTCCCTGATAGAACCAATAAGGAAACGACATTTCTAACCCAGGAACAAAAATCATACATAGTGTTTTAATCCATCTCCATTGTTGAACTGGCGCAGTTTGACTTCAATCGCCAATGCTAAGGATTTCCCTGGGATTTGTAGTTTTACAAGATCTTTTTGCCAAAGAGTGCAAACCACAGATTTCTAGGCTTTCCTATAGCATTTCATCCATGCCAGTGAAACTGGGATCAAATTGCATTCATTCCACAATTTGGAGTGTAGAAAAGGCAAAAGACCTTGTCAGACTACAACTTCAAGGATGACATCGCATTGAGCTAAAGGGGTGTCAGTACTGCATTGATTCCAGAGTCCTATACTTGTGATCCTATAATAGTAATATGGGCTCAGCTGCTAATATAGGGTTTGCCAAGTAGAGTGGGATATAAATCTAAAACAGCAATAACGTCCTATACTTGTGATCAGTCATGAATTAAAATGGAAAGGAGTGGATATATAAAATCTAGGCTTGGGTGGCTTCGTTCGTTAATTTCGTAATTCGTTATTAATTCATATTTAAATTAGCTTACGTTCCAATATTGAGCCACGCAGAAATAGTGTGAGGAGTAATTAAGTATCGAAACAATGTTTCCAATTTATTTCGTAATTATTTCGTAATTATTTTCGTAATTATTTCGTAATTATTTTCGTTTTATAGTTGTTGTTTTATAACTTTTATAGTTGTTGTTTGTTTTATCACACCAACAGTCAACAACAGAGGGAGAGGGAAGCTTCCCTTCTCCCATTTGGAGATGGTTTTTAGCGTTTTTTAGCGCATTACGCAATTGCGTCCGCCATTAACGAATCGATTCGTAATTTTACGAAATTTCGTATATTTTGAAATTTTTAAAAGGAAAATTTCGGAATTCTTTAAAAAACGAAACGCAGGGGCCCCCTAAAAACGAAACGAGTTTAGAAACAAATTTTTCCGTGGTTACCCAAGCCTAATAAAATCAATCAATTGAATATCCCAATCTCCAGCAATGGCATTGGCCTGCTTTGATGGGTGAGTGTCTCATGCCCCCTGGTGGCTGAATGGGAATCATAGAATCCTAGAATCCTAGAGTGGGAAGAGACCTCCTGGGCCATCCTCCAGTCCAACCCCATTCTGCCAAGAAGCAGGAATATTGCATTCAAATCACCCCTGGGAGATGGCCATCCAGCCTCTGTCTCAAAGCCTCCAAAGAAGGAGCCTCCACCACATTCCCTCCAGGGCAGAGAGTTCCACTGCTGAACGGCTCTCCTTACAGTCAGGAAGTTCTTCCTCATGTTCAGATGGAATCTCCTCTCTTGTAGTTTGAAGTCAAACTACAACTCCAAGGATTACATAGCATTGAGCTAAAGGGGTGTCAATACTGCAAGAATTCCATAGTCTAGAATGCATCCCAAAATGTCCTATACTTGTGATCAGCAGGGGCGGCTCGTCCATTACGCGAAGTAAGCGGTCGCAGAACACTTTTTTTTGCCAGGAGCGCAGAGGCACCTCTGTAAAAGTGGCGCAGAGGCACCGCCACTCGAGGAGCGGCCCCTCAGCTCACAACAGCCCTAGCAGTCCGGGGGGAGCCTTGGCTTTCTTGCCTTGCTGCCGGGCGATCCTCTTCCCAAAGGGGCCGGGCCCTTGAGACTCCCCTCGCCCCTCTCGTTCCTGCTCCACCCGCGAGCAAAGTCAGCGCGCAATCGTTCTCCACGTTCGATCCCTTCCCCATGACCAGCTCCCTTTTCCGATCCCCTGGCTCTCCACCCGCCTCCTCTCCTCTCCCCAATCCGTGGGTGGGCCAAGGGGCGGAGCCGCCATGCCTGGCCCACTTCGGGTCCGGAGGCGTGTCTGAAGACCCCAGCGTGTGCACCAAAAGTCGCCTCTTCTCCTGACTTTCTCTTCAGCCATTGGGACCAAGACAGAGAGAGAGAGAGAGAGAGCCCCTCCGGCTGGAGGTATCTCCCACCTCCGCTCCCTCCTTTGTTTTTGCGCCTACCTTCAGGAAAGGTGGGCATCTCCACCTCTCTGTCTCTCTCTCTCTCTCTCTCTCTCTGTCTTGGTCCCAATGGCTGAGGAGAAAGTCAGGAGAAGAGGTGACTTTTGGTGCACACGCGGGGGTCTTCAGGCACGCCTCCGGACCCAAAGCGGGCCAGGCAAGGGAGCAAGTGCGGCAAGTGTAGTTACTGGGATGTATAGTTCACCTACAATCAAAGAGCATTCTGAACTCCACCAATGATGGAATTGAACCAAATCTGGCACACAGAACTCCCACGACGAACAGAAAATATATATCAATGATTGGTTTGATGGGGGGGGGGGGCGGCAAAATACTGTTTGCTTACCGTTGAAAATTACCTAGGGCCGCCTTTGGTGATCAGTCATGAATTAAAATGGAAAGGAGTGGATATAATGAAATCCATCAATCAGAAGAAGATCTCAATCGAGGAATGGCCTGCTTTGATGGGTGAGTGTCTCATGCCCCCTGGTGGCTGTATGGGAAGCTGCAGCTTCTGCTCCAAAGAAAGGTGAGCTTTTTTCTTACCCTCCCAGGTTATGATTTATCAGCTTCATGGCTGGTCGCTTCTGTGGGAGAGTTTCATCTATGCTGATATGGAGCCCCCGATGGGTGGCGCAGTGGGCTAAAGCCTTGTGCTGGCAAGACCGAAGACTGACAGGTCGCAGGTTCGAATCCCAGGAGAGGCGGATGAGCTCCCTCTATTGGCTCCAGCTCCTCATGCAAAGGGGACATGAGAGAAGCCTCCCACAAGGATGATAAAGCATCAGAAATCATCCGCAACGTCCTTGCAGACGGCCAATTCTCTCACAACAGGAGCAGTTGCTCTTGACACAACAAAAAAAATCTATGCTGATGATCGTGCCATCACCGCTCAAGCAGGGAGCTTTGAGATGGTTGAACAGAAGCTCTCCGAAGCTCTAGGTGCCCTTACTGCCTACTACAGGGAAAACTAGCTGATCTGGAATCCATCTAAAACACAGACATGTGCCTTTCATCTCAAGAACAGAGAAGCATCCCGAGCTCTGAGGATTATTACCTGGGAGGGAATCCCACTGGAGCATTGCAGCACACCCAAATACCTGGCAGGAGTCACTCTGGACCGTGCTCTGACCTACAAGAAGCACTGCCTGAACCTCAAGCAAAAAGTGGGCGCTAGAAACAACATCATACGAAAGCTGACTGGCACAACCTGGGGATCACAACCAGACACAGTGAAGACATCTGCCCTTGCGCTATGCTATTCTGCTGCTGAGTACGCATGCCCGGTGTGGAACACATCTCACCACGCTAAAACAGTGGATGCGGCTCTTAATGAGACATGCCGCATTATCACGGAGTGCCTGCGCCCTACACCACTGGAGACTCTCAACCATGTCTACTGCCAAATAAATAGGTTCCTTAAGGGTTAGCTTTTCTTCAGCTTTCTCTTCTGATTGTATTTCATTGTCTTTGTCAATGAGCTCAGCAGAGGTAATTTCTTTACTTGCAGCTGAAGGTAATACATCTTTTAAAGTCAACAATTCTTTCAGCTCTTTTTTCTCCTCAGAATCCATCACTTGTTCTGCAGGAACCACTGTCTCTACATTCTCATCACTGGCTCCATCTGGGTGCTCATCATGTCTCTGAGGTACCTCACTTTGGGTGTAAGAAACAGCTGGAGACTTGTGGTCCAAAACTTCCTTGTATAGAACTTCATTTTTGATTACAAATCGGTTTGGTTTCTCTGGGGTTAACTCTGTCTTTTCGGTTTGAGTTGTATCAAACAAGGTCTGGAGTGTGTCATCAGCCTTTTGATCTTTAGAAATTTCATTTTCTCCTTTTGTCCCTTGAACTAACTCAGTTACAATAGAGCTTGCTTCAGGTTTCTGCCCCAGAGGTTGACAGATGGGCAAACATGAAGTGTTTTGCTCTCCAGTCTGTTCCACAGTCAGGTCTTTTCCCTCTTTAGGTATCTCTGATATTTTTTTAATCCTTCTGACCAGGTCATTTCCAATCAAGCATGAGTAAGGGATCTCTGAACTCATGGCAAAATCCCACATGCCTGTCCAATTGCCATATTTTATAGGCAAAGAGACCACGTTTGAAGTAATCGCTGGTCCTAAGCCTTTTAAATTAATCTGAGAAGTAGGATTTTGATACCTCTCAGGTACCATCTTTGGATGAATTACACAAACTTCGGAACCCGTATCTCTCCACCCTTGTAACAGGTTTCCATCTATTTTGATGGGTTCCAAATAGTCATTTGGGACTGTGTTTAGTACCACAAACAAACACTGTTTTTCAATCTGTTCCCCTTTTTGAACCACCTCAGTGCAATCCTTCTTAGCACTGGGTTCCATTTCTTCTTCAGGGGTATTTCTTTTCCTAATGAAGAAGGTGGACTTCTCTTTTCTCAGGAGATTACATTGATACTTAAAATGTCCTAATTTTCCGCAATGAAAACGGCTCTTATTTCCCTCAGCACTGTTAGGCTGCATAGTGCCTGCCATCCTCCAGGCAGTGTTTTCTACTGAAAAGCCTCTCCCTGGCTGACTGTGAGGGGAGTTTTTAAATGGCGGTTGGGATTGTCTTGTTTCCTTTCTGACTCCTTCTTCTTCTTTAAATCCTTCCTTTGAAGTAATCAACTGGTCCACCATGATAGCTGCTTGTGTTGAAGCTTCGGGGTTTCGATCCTGTACAATCCATTTATAATCAAGGAGGACCAGTTGATAAAACTGCTCCTTTTGAATTAAGTTTTTGAGCTGCTGGAAGTCATTTACCTCAGCGCCTTTGATCCAGCTCTCAAAGTATTGTGCCTGCTTGGAAGCTAATTGAGAATAACTCTCATATTTTTCTTTTTTGATTGTCCTGAACTTCATCTTATAAAATTCAGGTGTTAGCTGTAATTTCTGTTGGATTTGTCATTTGAATTTAGAGTAATTTCTATGTCCTGTCTCTGCCATGTCACTGTAAATCTCCAGGAGTTTACCACAAATCTGTGGCCTTAAATATGCCATCCATTTTTCCTCAGCCACATTGAAGTCCCTACAACATCTTTCGAAGGAAATTAGGAACTTTTCAATATTGTCTTCTTTATTGTATCTTGGGAATTTTCTCAAAATATGATCCATAGGGATCTCCTCTGGTCTCTCCTGTATATTCGCTTGTGTCTGAGGGAGAGTTAAACGTTGTTTTTCAATTTCTAATTCCATTTTCCGTAATTCAGCCTGCCTAACTCTCTCCTCCGCTTGTCTGATTTGTTCCCTCTCTTCAAACTCCATTTGTGCCCTTTGGGCTTCCATTTCTGCCTGTCTCTTTTGGGCTTCCATTTCCAATTTCCTTAACTCTAGTTGATATTTGTACTGTAACTCAGTCATAGGAGTTTGGTCTGTGTCTGAGCTTCCCTCTTCTTGATAAGCCTCAACCTCCTTTGTTACTTTGCCTTGCTTTTTGGCTCCAACTTTTACCTCAAGATTTTTCCTTTAGGCGATCTTAGGCACTAAATCAGATGTTAAACGTATCCCACCGCTGCCACCAATTGTGAAGGTGCGCGTGGTAAAGCACCCACTGCCACCTAATCTATGAGGGAAGCCGGGCAACGATCAATATCAACCTAGGAGCTATTTTATAAAGGGACTGTGAATTACAGAAGGCTTTATTCATTTGATAGCGTAGCGTTTACTTTCCTAGCTTGACTTTACTTATGCAGGCTGTTCAACTTAGGAGAAACTGTATCAGGCAAGGCTTGAGGAAAACAGTAACAAGTTTATTTTAACAGGAGTATAACATGTTTAACTGTTTCTTCACAAGAGGCACAAATCTTGATGGTTACATTGGAAAGGTTTCATGAGTAATCTCAGGCACAGACTTCAAAACATTTCATTAAGCAGATGTAACCCTTCTGGACAACTGTCCTAATATAACAAATAAGCTAAAAGGCTTATTTTAACAGAATTCCCTATAGCACACTGGCTACAGACACATTCCCTGAATCTCCACCCAGAGACTCAGTGTTCCCAGTAGCTCGCCGGCTTACTGACTCACTTTCCAAAACAGCTGCCCCTGAAGAGGCAGTTGGCTCCGCCCCTGTTGCTATGGCAACTCAGCTAATGCCAAGCCACCATCTCCAACAAAACATAATCTCCCATACTTACCATCCCTAAACTACTGTTTAAATTACACATAACCAAAGGAATAAAAATTACACATCGTCACACCCGTCCTTGGCCATATTTGGCCATCTCGCCAAATGCGGCCTGCTCGCCCTCTTCCCTAAAAAGCCGCCTCGTCTTTCTTTACGATCTCTCTTTATTGCCCGAGAAGTTTCAAATAAAACTCTGTGTCAACAGGGAAGCGGAAATGTGGGGCAAAGACGACCCAAAAGGCACGTGGGCTGAGAATGGGTAACTCGAGCACAAAGGTAAACCCTTTCAGGTGCATCTACATGGAAGAATCAATGCAGTTCAACACCAGTTGGACCGCCATGGCTCAATGCTATGGAACCTGGGAGATAGGGCGGGATATAATTAAAGTGTATTACGTTACTATTAGGCGCACAGGTGGCACAGCGGATTAAATTGCTGAGCCGCTAAACTTGCTGACCGAAAGGTTGACGGTTCAAATCCAGAAGCAGGGTGAGCTCCTGCTGTTAGCCCCAGCTTCTGCCAACCTAGCAGTTTGAAAACATGCAAATGTGAATAGATCAGTAGGCACCACTCCAGCGGGAAGGTAAGGGCGCTCCATGTAGTCGCGCTGGCCACATGACCTTGGAGGTGTCTGCGGACAATGCCGGCTCTCCAGCTTAGAAATGGAGATGAGCCCCAGAGTCCCAGAGTTGGACACGACTGGGCTTCATGTCAAGGGGAACATCTTTACCTTTTACTTTATTATTATTATTACTTGGTGAGGCAGAGAAGGTGAAAGACTCAGTAAAACTACAGCTCCCAGTTTTCCAAAGCATTGAGTCACTATTTATTTATTTATTCCGGGGCTTCTACCCCGCCCTTCTCAACCCCCCAAGGGGGACTCAGGGCGGCGTTTGGGGCCTACAATTCTACACAATAAAATACATAGAAACAATAATTATAAACAGTTAAAAACATTACATTAATACAATAAAAAGCCAGCCTGGTGGCCATCGTTTGGCCAAGTCCGTAATTAATAAATTCATTCTGCTTCTCATAGTCCATTTCCAAAGCTCTCATCGTCCTTGTCCATTGTCAGTCTGCTAGATTACCCCAAGGCCTGGCCCCATATCCATGTTTTTAATTTCCTTCTGAAAGAGAGGAGGAGGGATTACGATGATCTGATTTCCCCAGGGAGTGAATTCCACAGGCGGGGGGCCACCACCGAGAAGGCCCTGTCCCTCGTCCCCGCCAGTCTCATCTGTGACAAGGGCGGGGCTGAGAGCAGGGCCCCTCCAGAGGATCTTAAACTTCGAGGCGGGACGTAGAAGGAGATGCGTTCGGACAGGTACGCATGGCAGTGCAAGTGGGGTCCCACTGCATTCCTTCTTCAGTGTAGACCAGGCATGGGCAGGGCTTCTAACTCAGGGGCCGCATGGTGGGCCGGAGCCGGGAGGGAAGGAGGGAGGGAGGGAGGGAGGGAGGCGTTCTCCCCACGGCCCCTTCCTCCTCCCCGGCCTTTCCTACCCTTCCTTCCTCTTCTCCTTCGTAGGCAGAAAGTGAAGGAAAGATGGGAAACGGTTGGGTCCCAACAGCATTGTAATGATGGGAGGAAGAAAGGGAGGGAGGAAAGAGAGAAGGAAGGAAAAACAAAAGGAAAGGAAGTGAAGCCAAACTAGACTTTAGGGGGGTCAACTCCAAGGAGAGATGACCCTTAGTTCCCACCAAAGAGGGAACGCTACCTTGGCGAGCCTTCAGAGAAGCCTGATTCCAGCAATTTTATTTAATATTAATAATTGAAATGAGACCCTTGCCAAAGCGAAGAAGAAGGGACATCGAGGTTTAATGAGCGATTCAGCTGAGATCGGATGCAAGTGGGAATAGTTCCACCACAAGCATACCAATACAGAATTTACTGGCATTTTTATAGAGAAAATACAGCAAAACCTTTTGAAATTTCCGCCTGGCTTCGTGCTGATTGGTTGACAGCCCGAACAGCTGGGAGGAGGCTTGGCGGCCCGCCTTGCCCTGGGCCAATCAGCAGGCTTTCCTTGCTTCTGAGGATGGACGAATCAGAAGAGAGCAGGGCGGGACGACTGCGGGCAATGGGGGAAATGATGGGATTGCAGATTGCTGGCCGGTGGAATGTGGGGCATTGTCTTTGGCTGGCAAGGTGTGAGGGCAGCAAACAAAGGTTTTCCGGTTCATGATGGGCTTTTGGGGGGAGAATCAACAAGATCGGGCTGCGGACCTCAAGGGATCAACGTTGCCCTTTGTAATTTTTAATTATTTTCTTTTCCAAAATCTCATGGACTTCCTTATCTCGCTAGACAGGCTCAGATGGCGAGATAGGGGTGGATGACTATTGTGTTATGTAGATGGATCAATCAACAATTTGAGTTTTGAGGAGGACAGGAATTTTCCTTGAGCCTTGCAGCAGTTCCTGGTCACTTTTTGTAAGGGAAAGGTCAACTGGAAAGGGGGGAGGCAGGGAAACGGGTGGCATCTCATGCATGCAAAGTTCATATAGAAATTCCCTTTCCCACCCCACATCTCTATTATTTTATTACAATATTTGATCTTTATTAAAAAGGGACTAGAAATCCTGTGGAAAGTTCGTGGTAACGGAAGCGGCGAACAGTCCAAATCACGCAGCAGAGAGTCCTGTTTTCAGGCTGGAATCAGCAGATGGGTGCTGAGTTGAAAAACAACAAAATCCATCGCTCTGTCCTTGGGAAACTACAACTCTCACAAAAGGGCAGAAGTCCAAAGATCCAGCCAGTTCCCCAAAAGCCTCGTGGGGTCCTTGTTGTTGTCAGTGTCTTGGCAATGTGACCAAGACTTAACCCTTGTTGTGTAGTCTGGTGCCCTTGCCCTTTGCAGAACTATAAGTCACTACCCCTTATTTTGAGGGAGGGGGGTGCTCGACATCATAAGGAAGGAAGGAAGGAGAAAGAGGGAGAGAGGGTAGGAGGGAGGAAGGAAGGAAAGAGAGAGAGAAGGATATTTATTTCAAATATGTATACTCCGCCCTTCTCACAGGGACTCAGGGGAGTCAGGTGTGGATGATGCGCCCAAAGTCCACCACAGAAGCCAAGATGAGGCTTGGACAGCTCCTCACCGATTCTTTTTTGCCACCCACCCCCACCCATGATATCCAACCCCTCCCTGCCTTCCTCCCATCATTACAATGCTGTGGGAGGTGTGTTTACGACGCTTGCTTATGACCGGAAAGGGTTTTTAAAGACGGGAGCCACTCAGAGATAAGACCAAAAGTGGTATTTAAGAAGGAAACGAAAAGGCAACTGAGGAGGACGACACTCTAGAGAAGCCGCCCCGAAAGAAAGCCCTGGGTGCCAAAGAAGACATTCTGCCCTTGCTGGGACTCTGGTGAGACGGGCGGCCAAGGCAAGGGCGTCACCTCGAGGGGAGCGAGGCCTTGGGGAGCGTCTACACAAGGAGAGGGATCGGGGGGGGGGGGATCGCCTCCTGTCAGCTCAGCTTCCATTTCATGCTTTTCAAAAACTTTGGAGAAGAACAGATGGATCATTGTGTTGGAAGGGTTTCGGGGCCATGAGTTTTTGCTATGAGTTTTTCGGGCTGTATGTCCATGTTCCAGTAGCATTCTCTCCTGACGTTTCACCTACATCTCTGGCTGGCATCCTCAGAGGTTTGTTCAGAGGTCTGTTGGAAATGAGGCCAGTGGAGTGTGTGCGTTGTGTATCTAAAAGGGCCAGGGTGGGAGAAAGAACTCTTGTCTGTTTGAAGCAAGTGTGAGTGTTGCAGTTGGCAAGCGCGAATAGCATTCTGTGTCCAGGCTGGTTCATCAAGTGTGTGTGTGTGTGTGTAGATAGAGATAAAGATAGAGATAGAGGGATGGCATTTGGACAGAATGCAGAACTACTTCCAAACTATCAATCCCTTGAGTCATGAAATGCGCCTTATTGTTATTTTGCAAAGCTGGAAACACCGTGATTCCTACTTTGAAAGACTTAAAAGGGATCACATTGCTACCATGAGAAAATGCCAGGAAAACAATGTATTCCTGCTTTGTAAGATACAAATAAAGTGGAGAAAGTTTGGCAAGGAGAAATTCCAAACATGAGAAAAGTAGCAAAACAAAAAAAAAAAAAGCACGAATTGTTGGTTGGGTTGCTGTGAGTTTTCCGGGCTGTCTGGCCATGTTACAGAAGCATTCTCTCCAGATGTTTTGCCCACAACTATGGCAGACTTGTGAGGTTGTGAGGTCTGTTGGGAATTCGGCAAGTGGGGTTGATATACCTGTGGAAGGATGTCCAGGGAGGGAGAAAGAGCCCTTGTCTGTAGGAGGCAAGTGTGAATGTTGCCGTTCGCCGGCATTGAGTCTCATCAATCCTCCCACCAAAAGCCCTCCTCCTGCTCCCTGGATGTAGGTGAACTACAACTCCCAAACTCAAGGTCAGTGCCCACCAAACCCTTCCAGTATTTTCTGTTGGTCATGGGAAAACTGTGTGCCAAGTTTGGTTCAATTCCATCACTGGTGGAGTTCACAATGCTCTTTGATTGTGGGTGAATTATAAATTCCAGCAACTACAACTCCCAAATGCCAAGGTCCATTTCCCCCAAACTCCATCAGTGTTCACATTTGGGCATATTGAGTATTTGTGCCAGATCCATCATTGTTTGTGTCTACTGTGCTCTCTGGATGTAGGTGAACAAGGCCAATGCCCACCAAGCCCTTCCAGTATTTTCTGTTGGTCATGGGCGTTCTGTGTGCCAATCAAAGAGCATTCTGAACTCCACCAGCGATGGAATTGAACCAAATATGGCACACAGAACTCCCAAGATGAACAGAATATATATATCAGTGATTGGTGGTGGGGGGGGGGGGGGGCGCCAAAATACTGTTTGCTTACCGTTGAAAATTACCTAGGGCCGCCTCTGGTTGGCAATGATGGGATCCGATTGCTGAGATGTCTACAAGTTGGTTGGGTGGGAAGAGGGTTACCAATTATAGCATTTAGCCAGTCTAAGCCACCTCCACTGCCGAGAAAGTGTATCTCCATCTTCTCACGTACGAGTCTAGAACCTACTCGTGATTCATCCCACAAATGAACCGTCTGCTTGTTTTCTTACAGACCTAAACGATGGAGAACGATCTTCCTGCTTTGGTTGTTGTCAATGGCAGTAGAGTATGCAAAGCAGGACTTGCTGGGCATGATGCCCCAACCACCGTGTTTCCTTTTGTTGTTGGGAAAAACCGTTGGGGAAAGGACATCTTTGTGGGCAAGGAAGCCCAGAGCAAAGGAGACGAGCTGGATCTCAGCTACCCAGATGTCTTTGGCATCAACAACTGGGATGCCATGGAGAAGATCTGGCACCATATCTTCTACAATGAGTTGCAGGTGGCTCCAGAGGAGTATCCACTCCTGCTTACCAAACACCACACTAGCCGATATTGCCACGAGGAGAAGTTAATGCAGCTCATGTTTGAGACCTTCCACGTGCCGTCTTGCTACTTGGCCATCCAGGCAGTGCTGTCTCTGTATGCCTCTCACCGGACCACAGGGGTTGTCATACATGTTACAGGTAGACATGCTAAAATTGTTCCCGTCTATGAAGGTCATGCCTTGGAACGTGCTATTAGACATTTTGGAATGGGTGGGCATCACCTGACCACCTTCCTCTCGCGTACCCAGCGGGACTGGATCTCCAGATTCAAGAATGGCACAGAGATCGTGAAGGACATCAAAGAGAAGTTCTGCTATGTTGCCCTAGACTATGAATTGGAGATGGCCACTGCTGCGTCCTCCTCCACCTTGGAGAAGAGCTATGAGCTGCCGGATGGGAAGGTGATCACCGTCGGCAGTGAACGTTTCAGGTGCCCTGAGGCCCTCTTCCAACCCCGGGTGGCAGGTAGAACTCCGACGTGGAACAGTACACGTGGCATCCATGAGGTGGCCTTAAAAGCTATCTTAGACTGTGACAAAGACCTCCAGAAGGACCTCTATGCCAACACTGTGCTGGCCGGTGGGACCACCATGTTGCCTGGCTTTGCCGAGCGGATGGGCACCGAGATGACAGCCCTGGCTCCAGAGAACATGAAGATCAATATAATTGCTCCCTCTGAGCGCAAGAACTCGGTGTGGATTGGAGGCTCGCTCCTGGCATCTCTCTCCACCTTCCGACACATGTGTGTAAGCAAGGAGGAATACAATGAGGCTGGACCAGCCATTGTCCGCCGCAAATGCTTTTGAGCTCCACAGCTGCTGTCCCCCCCAAACAGACCAATGGTTTAGGTGATGATTACGCAATACCGCCGGACCCCAAGTCTGACCGAGTGCCACCTGATGGTCCTCGTGAACACCAAGGCCAGCCCGAGACCCACCACATAAGATGGCTCATGCTTCCTATCCAAGTGAAAGGAGGTCCTTGACCCAAGGCTTGGATCATCTCGATTACTTCTGTGTTACACCTGCTATTGCGGGTCTAGCACTCAGTGCGCTTTTCGCCATGGAGAAGAAAGGCATGGACCGAGACCAAGCGTGAGGGAGACCGTCATCCTTCTAAAGGAGGAGCAACCACGAATGCAAAAAGGAACGTTCTGAGTTAGACCAAAGGGGAAGAGACTGCCTCTTCCCTGATCTTGGCTGGAAGAATGGGTCTCTCCTCAGACAGTGTCTCTCCGTCTTCCTAATGCTGCGATCCCTTAATGCGGTGCCTCAGGTTGTGGTGACCACCATCACATTATTATCACCACATTGTTTTAGTTGCTACTCCACAACTGTTATTTTGCTACTGTTGTGAATTGTAATGTAAGTATCTGATAGGCAGGATGTATGTTCATTCACTGGACCAAATTTGGCACACTGAATACTGGTGGGGTGGGGGTTGATTTGGTCATTTGGGAGTTGTAGTTGCTGGGATTTATAGTTCACTTTCAATCAAAGAGCATTCTGAACTCCACCAACGATGGAATTGAACCAAACTTGGCAGACAGGACTCCTGATATCGAGCTCTTTTGTGGAGGGTCTTCCCAGCAAGGGAGATCCCTGAGGACCGCGCCAAAGAGAGTCCTTAAAAACCTTGGTGAGGCCAGGCGAAGCCAATTTCAGCGATAAAAAATATTAAAAATAATAATCCCCACCAAAGCGGAAGAAGTCCAGCAATCGAGGTGTCTTTATTAGCGATTCAGCTGAGATCGGATGCAAGTGGGAATAGTTCCACCACAAGCATACTGCTAGGCATTTTACAAGCATATTTATAGACAAAATACAAAGGAAACATTTCAAATGTCCCGCCCGCCCTCTGCCTCTGGAGGGCCAATCAGCAGGCTTTCCTTGCTTCTGAGGATGGACGAATCAGAAGCAGGCAAGGCGAGACAACCGCAGGCAATGAGGGGAAATGATGGGATTACAGATTGCCAGCCAGAATGGAATGCGAGGCTTTGTCTTGGCCGGCAAGGTGTGACCGCTGTAAACAAAGGTTTTCCTGTTGGAAATGGTTTTGGGGGAAGAAACAACAGGGTCGGATTGCGGACCTCAAAAGGGATCAACACTATCCTTTGTAGTTTCAATCATTTTTCTTTCCAAAGTCTCATAACTTCCTCATCTCGCCAGTCAAGCTCAGAAAACGAGATAAGGGAATCAATGGCTATTTTCCATGCAGATGAGTTGATCAACAAGAGAGTCCTGGGTCACTTTTTGTAAGGGAAAGGTCAAGAGGGAAAAAAAGGGGGAAGGCAGGGAAGCGGATGGCATCTCATGCATACAAAGTTCATATAAAAATTCCCTTTCCCACCCCACATCTTTATTATTTTATTGCAATATTGATTTATTAAAAGAACTGGAAATCCTGGGGAAGGTTCGTGGAAGCGGAGGTGGTTTGCAGTCCAAGTCAGGCAGCAAAGAGTCATTTCTCCCTGCAGAAGTCAGCAGATGGGCGCTGAGTTGATCAATAACAGAGTCCATCGCTCAGCCCTTGGGGAACTACAACTCTCACAAAAGGGCAGAAGTCCCAAGAACCAGCCATTTCCCAAAAAGCTTTGTGGGGCCCTTGTTGTTGCCAGTGCCTTGGCAATGTGACCAAGACTTAACCATTGTTGTGTAGTCTGGTGCCCTTGCCCTTTGCAGAACTATAAGTCACTATCCCTTAATTATGAAGGGGGGGTTGGTGCCTGACATCACTCCCATGACCAACAGAAAATACTGGAAGGATTTGGTGAGCATTGGCCTTGAGTTTGGGAGTTGTAGTTCACCTGTATCCAGAGAGCACTATGGACTCAAGCAATGATAGATTTGGACCAAACTTGGCACAAATACTCAATATGCCCAAATGTGAACACTGGTGGAGTTTGGGGAAAATAGACCTTGACATTTGGGAGTTGTAGTCACTGGGATTTATAGTTCATCTAAAAAGAGCATGAACTCCACCAGCTATGGAATTGAACCAAATTTGGCAGACAGGACTCCCATGACCAACAGAAAATACTGGAAGGGTCCCGGCCCCCAGGTTGACAGATGCCGTCCTAAGAGGTCAGCTGTTGCTGGCCTCATATTCGCTCTTATATATTTCCATTCTGCTTGGAACGATCAGATTCCAGAATTCCAAAATGCAGAGATGTTTCCCTGCAAGGATGTCCATGAATGCTCTGAAACCTGAGATTCAGCTCCGATAGATGAAACCACCTGGCTCACCTGGACTGATTTTATACATCTTTATAGCAAGCCTATGTGTGACGGCTAACACCGCAATGCCTTCCCTTCACTGACATTCTCTCAAATAAAATGATTTATGCATATACATTTGACTTAATTTCTTTTGAAATTCTCCATTATTTATTGACGAAACCTTTTCAACTTTTTGTTTTTACGTGTCAGGAGTGACTTGAGAAACTGCAAGTCGCTTCTGGTGTGAGCTGTCCACATTTCTCAAGGGAGTGCTTACGCTGTGAGTATTGGACTGGAAGCACGTACACGGACACTTTTCAGAACTAGAAGGCATTGCAATGCTAACAATGTGAATCCGCCAGCAAGAAAATACCTGGGACGTTGTTCACTCTGGATAAGACTTCACCAATACTTCCCTGTCCGCTTGTTTTCCCGCAGATTGGCTCGGAAATGGCGGATAACAACAGGCCCGTTCTGTTTGTGATCAACGACTATCGGACGTGCAAAGCCGGATTTACGGGACGCGATTCCCCGAGTGTTGTCTTCCCCTCTGTTGTTGGGAGGAGCAGCGGGGAGGAGAAGGACGTCTATGTGGGAGCGGAAGCCCAGAGCAAGAGAGACATCCTGACCCTGAAGTACCCCGTGGAATATGGATACGTCAACAACTGGGACGACATGGAGAAGATCTGGCACCACACTTTCTACAATGAGTTGCAAGTGGCCCCCGAGGAGCACCCGGTCTTGCTCACTCAACGACCCCTCAACCCCATACAAAGCCAGGAGAAGATGACACAGATCATGTTTGAGACCTTCAGCACGCCTGCCATGTATGTGGCCATCCAGCCGGTGCTGTCTCTGTACGCCTCGTCTCGAACCACAGGAGTGGTCCTTAATATACGAAACAACTATGGTGAAATTGTGCCTATCCATGAAGGTCGCGTCTTGCCACGTTCTCTTTTTCGTTTCTTCATGTGTGGTCAGGACTTGACCGACTATCTCCTGAAGCTCCTCACAGAAAGGGGCTACAGCTTCACCAGTGAGGCAAGGAGAGGGATGGTGAGGGACATCAAGGAGAAGCTCTGCTACGTCGCCTTGGATCTTGAGCAGGAGATGGACACTGCTGCATCCTCCTCCTCGTTGGAGAAGAGCTATGAGATGCCAGATGGGAAGGTGATCACCATCGGGAATGAGCGTTTTCGGTGCCCCGAGGCCCTCTTCCAACCCTTGCTCATGGAGCAAGAGTCAGGCGGCACACATGGGGGTCTGTGGGAAACCATCAGGCACTGCGACATTGACCTCCATCCATACCTCTACGCCAATACCGTGCTAGCAGGTGGGAGCACCATGTTCTCTGGCTTTGTGGAGAGGATGCACTCAGAGATGACAGCCCTGGCTCCAAAGAACATGAAGATCAATATCATCGATCCACCTGAACACAAGAACTCAGTGTGGATTGGGGGGTCCCGCCTGGCTTCTCTCTCCACTTTCCGACACATGTGTATCAGCAAGGAGGAATACGGCGAGGCTGGCCCGAGCGTTGTCCGCCGCAAAGGCTTTCACTTTTGCGCATCTGATTATTCGCAGATGTTTTGAGCATGTTCCCATTCGGAATCTCGTGGCCCTCCAAACTTAACTGGACGACTTAGAGATGCTCTCGCTAGGCCTCTGAAGGTCCTGTGACACGACTCTTCCAGCAAACATTGACCACAGAATTGTACTGGAGGACTGAGAGGTTGCCAGAGATGTCATGAATCCTTTTTAAAGAAAGGTTCTTTTATTGCCATTTTCAGTGTGAGAGGGTAGATCACAACGTTTACACTTTTACACAAAGAACGGCATTGGACAAATAGACATTCAGATCCTACGTAACTACATTGAGTTCACAAACAGCTTTCAGTTTCATCGGCTAACAAACAAACAAAGGAGGGGTTACATTTTGCTCAGCATTCACATCCACACCAACATTCATTCATCTTCATGCATCTAAATATCACCATATCTTTTCTCCCTCCTTGGAGAAGAACGCCTGCTTCCTTGCAAATCTGTCAATGCACCAAGTGCCAAAATGCATCGTCTTTCCCTAAGAGCGTGACTCTGAAACCGCACTTCTTTCTCTTTCCTTGAGAAAAGGAGGCCAAGTGTCCAGAATCCTGCTTTCCGTGGCAGATCTGACATTCCCCCAATTGCGTGCACCATCTCTATCCTTCCCATGGAGCAGAGCATGGCGGGTGAACATCACAGCTGTCTGTCACACTTTTGGGTTATAATACGGTCTCTTATATAGCAGTATTTCTAGTGATGTTGTTCCAAAGTTGTAAATGAATGATAGATGTTTTTCCAGCTTGAAGCATTCATCAGTTTCCCGGCAGATGTTGACTCTTCTTGATTGGTGTTGGTAGACAGAAGCAGCCTTGGGTTTACTTCCTTCTTAATGTAAGGAAACCTTGTAAACATTACCTTAACTTAATGAGCCATTGCCTTCGACTAATGTAAAAACGTTGTTTTTCCTGAAGTTAATCAAGTCAGCAATGTCAATAGAATCCTAGAATCCAAGAGTTGGAAGAGACCTCCTGGGCCATCCTCCAGTCCAACTCCATTCTGCCAAGAAGCAGGAATATTGCATTCAAAGCACCCCTGACAGATGGCCATCCAGCTTCCCTTCTGCTAACCCTTTGGGAAGCAAAACAACCACCACCACCTCCTCCTCGTCATAGAATCCTAGAATCCTAGAGTTGGAAGAGACCTCATGGGCCATCCAGTCCAACCCCATTCTGCCAAGAAGCAGGAATATTGCATTCAAATCACCCCTGACAGATGGCCATCCAGCCTCTGTTTCAAAGCTTCCAAAGAAGGAGCCTCCACCACACTCCCTCCGGGGCAGAGAGTTCCACTGCTGAACGGCTCTCACAGTCAGGAAGTTCTTCCTCATGTTCAGATGGAATCTCCTCTCTTGTAGTTTGAAGCCATTGTTCCCTTGCGTCCTAGTCTCCAGGGAAGCAGAAAGGAAGCTTGCTCCCTCCTCCTCCCTGTGGCTTCCTCTCACATATTTATACATGGCTCTCATCATATCTCCTCTCAGCCTTCTCTTTTTCAGGCTAAACATGCCCAGCTCCTTAAGCCGCTCCTCATAGGGCTTGTTCTCCAGACCCTTGATCATTTTAGTCACCCTCCTCTGGACACATTCCAGCTTAGAGTCAATATCTCTCTTGAATTGTGGTGCCCAGAATTAGACACAATATTCCAGGTAAAGTGGTCTCACCAAAGCGGAATAGAGCATGGGGAGCATTAAATCATTTGTCACAGTTCCTATCAATGTCAGCAATTCAGCAACATTTTCTAGGCCTCGTTCCTTCCGAACTCTGTCTCCAAAATTATTAGCTCTCATTCATTCATCTTTCATACAATTCCATTCAAACCATACATCATATTGCATTGTGACAGAGCAGGGTACTCCCCAGAAAAATAAGTGTCAATATAATTTGAATTATTTATTTATTATTTATTTATTTATTGACTTTGCTTCTATACGGCTGTATCTCAAGCCCGAAGGCGACTCATGGCGGTTCACAAACAGTAAGAACAGTAGAAACAGCAGTGGTTCCATACAACATAGAACAATTGACTGAACACCTTATCCATAAATTACCGATAAGCAATTACAATGCACAATTATTACAAAAAACAACCGTACCCAATCTTCTCATCATCCAAGCGTAGTCCAGGTTCGTCGTCCATTGTTCCCTTCCTATGTTCCATTACCAGATTGCACTAAATTACTCAAACGCCTGCACAAACATCCAGGTCTTCACCTTTTTGCGGAATACCATTAGAGATGGTGCTAGCCTAATGTCCGTAGGAAGGGCGTTCCACAGCCGAGGAGCCACCACCGAGAAGGCCCTATCTCTCGTCCCCGCCAGCCGAGCTTGAGAAGCAGGCGGGATCGAGAGCAGGGTCTCCCCGGAAGATCTCAAAGTCCTGGTGGGTTCATAGGCAGAGATGCGGTCAGATAGGTAGCTTGGGCCGGAACCGTTTAGGGCTTTAAAGGCCAATGCCAGCACTTTGAATTCAGCCCGGTAGCAGATCGGTAGCCAGTGGAGTTGGCGCAACAGGGGGGTTGTATGCTCCCTGCGCTCCGCTCCTGTTAACATCATGGCTGCCGAGCGTTGGACTAGTTGGAGCTTCTGAGCCGTCTTCAAAGGCAACCCCACGTAGAGAGCGTTGCAGTAGTCTAAACGGGATGTAACCAGAGCGTGGACTACCGTGGCCAAGTCAGACTTCCCAAGGTACGGGCGCAGCTGGCACACAAGCTTTAGCTGTGCAAATGCTCCCCTGGTCACCGTCGAAACCTGGGGTTCCAGGCTCAGCGATGAGTCCAGGATCACACCCAAACTGCGAACCTGCGTCTTCAGGGGGAGTGCGACCCCATCCAACACAGGCTGTAACCCTATACCCTGTTCGGCCTTGCGACTGACCAGGAGCACCTCTGTCTTGTCTGGATTCAATTTCAATTGAATTATTATTTATTATTTCCACTTTTGTTCCTTAGTGAATGTGGAGGTCTGATTGCAATGCTGTAGGCAGATTTCAGATCTTTTACACAGCAGCCCTGGATGGCCAATCAATCACATGCCAACACAGTAGTGAATATGAAAAGGGGAATTGAGAAATATATTCTGCCATCCAATGCCATCTCGAATTCAGCATCCTTCCTGACTCAGGGAGTATCTACACTGTGGAATTAATGCTGCTTGACAACACTGGACTGGCTATGGCTCAATACTACAGAATTATGGGAGTTGTCAATGTACAAGGCCTTTCACCCCTGTGGCAAAGAGCGCTAGTGCCTCACCAAACTGTAACTCCCAGTATCCATAGTATTCAACCAGGGTTGTCACGTTGCCGGGGCTCTGCCAGTACGCAGGCAGAGGTGAACCAAACCAAAGACCCAGCTTGTGTCAAACTGTTTAATTAAAGCAGCCCTTACTTTCTGGCTTTTTCATAGTCCAAATGTAAAACATAAAGGGAGCACTCAGCCACAGAATATAAAACAAAGACTGATAGCAAATGCTGATGCAAGTTCAAGAGAACAGAGTAGTCAAAGGGTCCAGTCCAAAGGCCAAACACCGAGGATTCAATGAGTAAAGTCCAAGGATCAAGAGTCTACCCCGTAGTCAATAGCCGGCCCAGAGATTGAAGGTTCCAAGAGTTCAGGAGACAGGTCAGGATGATGTCAGGCACCACCCCCTCCCCCCCCTCATAATTAAGGGATAGTGACTTATAGTTCTGCAAAGGGCAAGGGCACCAGACTACACAGCAAGGGTTAAGTCTTGGTCACATTGCCAAGGCACTGACAACAACAAGGACCCCACAAGGCTTTTTGGGAAATGGCTGGATCTTGGGACTTCTGCCCTTTTGTGAGAGTTGTAGTTCCCCAGGGGCTGAGCGATGGACTCTGTTATTGATCAACTCAGCGCCCATCTGCTGACTTCTGCAGGGAGAAATGACTCTTTGCTGCCTGACTTGGACTGCAAACCACCTCCGCTTCCACGAACCTTCCCCAGGAGCATGGGATTTCCAGTTCTTTTAATAAATCAATATTGCAATAAAATAATAAAGATGTGGGGTGGGAAAGGGAATTTTTATATGAACTTTGTATGCGTGAGATGCCATCCGCTTCCCTGCCTTCCCCTTTTTTTCCCTCTTGACCTTTCCCTTACAAAAAGTGGCCCAGGACTCTTTTGTTGATCAACTCATCTGCATGAAAAATAGCCATTGATTCCCTTATCTCGTTTTCTGAGCTTGACTGGCGAGATGAGGAAGTTATGAGAATTTGGAGAGAAAAATGATTGAAATTACAAAGGATAGTGTTGATCCCTTTCGAGGTCCGCAATCCGACCCTGTTGTTTTTTCCCCCAAAACCATTTCCAACAGGAAAACCTTTGTTTACAGCGGTCACACCTTGCCGGCCAAGACAAAGCCTCGCATTCCGTTCTGGCTGGCAATCTGTAATCCCATCATTTCCCCTCATTGCCTGCAGTTGTCCTGCCTGGCCTGCTTCTGATTCGTCCATCCTCAGAAGCAAGGAAAGCCTGCTGATTGGCCCTCCAGAGGCAGAGGGCGGGCGGGACATTTGAAATGTTTTCCTTTGTATTTTGTCTATAAATATGCTTGTAAAATGCCTAGCAGTATGCTTGTGGTGGAATGATTCCTGCAATGCATCCGATATCAGCTGAATCACCAATAAAACACCTTGATTGCTTGGAACTTCTTCCGCTTTGGTGAGGTATTATTATTTTTAATATTTTTTTTGTCGCTGAAATTGGCTTTGCCTGGCCTCACCAAGGTTTTAGGACCCCTTTGGCACAGTCCTCAGGGATCTCCCTTGCTGGGAAGACCCTCCACAAAAGAGCTCGATATCATTGATACTGAAAATCCACAAACCTGGGGGAGAAAACCAGCAGCATCCACAACTAAAAGAGGACAAATATTTTTCTCCCGAGATCAGTCTCCAGGCTAGCTCCTTATAACCAGTTAAAGCCAACTGCGACCTGCCCCTTGCATGCCTCCACCCTTAACTGCTTTCACCCATAAACTCTTACTTACAGATTACTCAGCCCTTTAGAACTAAGATTAACCCCTTCCATTACCAACTGCCAAGCCTGCCACCACCAACCACCATCAGCTGCAGAACATGATACGTGACAATGGCAGTTCAAGTGGGGTCTGACTACATTAATTCTACGGTATGGGTGCACCGAATGCACTCCGAAGGATTTCATGCATCAACTGGCCTTGTGTTTTCTACAGGAATCTATCTGGTCAGAAATAGCCGTTGTCTTAAATGTCAATTTAGAATAATTAAGAAGTAGGAATTAATTTATGCCGATTTTGTTGATTTTTGGTAGCAAGTCTGTGAATGATGCCTGACTTTGTTATTTTCTTCCCTTTACCTGCTTTCTCTCAAATAAAATGATTAAGCGTATACGTTTGACTACATTTCTTTTTTTACTCTCTCTCACTTGTGGATGAAACCTTCTCAACTGTCCACACTTCTCAAGTGAGTGCTTATGTTATGACTATTGGGCTGGAAGCGTGCACACGTACGCTTTTCAAAATGGCAAGGCATCGCAATGCTAACAATGTGAATCCGCCGGCAAGAAAATACCTGGGACGTGGTTCACTCTGGATAAGACCTCACCAGTTCACTGTGTGCTTGTTTTCCCGCAGAATGGCGGATAACAATAGGCCCGTTCTGTTTGTGATCAACGACCATCGGATGTGCAAAGCAAAATGCAAGTGTGGAGGCATGCCTGCATATCCAATTTCTCACCTGGAATGTGATTCACTCTGAATAATACTTCACAAATTCCCTGTCTGCTTGTTTTCCCTGCAGGTCGGCTCGGAAATGGCGGATAACAATAGGCCTGCCCTCTTTGTGATCAACGGCAATCGGACGTGCAAAGCCGGATATGCGGGATGTGATTCCCCGAGCGTTGTCTTCCCCTCTGTTGTTGGGAGGAGCAGCGGGGCAGAGGAGGACTTCTATGTGGGAGCGGAAGCCCAGAGCAAGAGAGACATCCTGACCCTGAAGTACCCCGTGGAATATGGAATCATCCACAACTGGGACGACATGGAGAAGATCTGGCACCACACTTTCTACAATGAGTTGCGAGTGGCCCCTGAAGAGCACCCGGTCTTGCTCACTCAACGACCCCTCAACCCCTTTCACTGCCGGGAGAAGATGACACAGATCATGTTTGAGACCTTCAACACGCCTGCCATGTATGTGGCCATCCAGGAGGTGCTGTCTCTGTACGCCTCGTCTCGAACCACAGGAGTGGTCCTTAATATACGAAACAATTATGGTGAAAATGTGCCCATCTATGAAGGTCACGTCTTGCAGCGTGCTTTTATGCGTGGCTGCCCGTGTGGTCAACCCCTGACTGACTATCTCCTGGAGCTCCTCACGGAAAGGGGCTACAGCTTCACCAGTGAGGCAAGGAGAGGGATGGTGAGGGACATCAAGGAGAAGCTCTGCTACGTCGCCTTGGATTTTGAGCAGGAGATGGCCACCGCTGCATCCTCCCCCTCGTTGGAGAAGAGCTATGAGATGCCAGACGGGAAGGTGATCACCATCGGGAATGAGCGTTTTCGGTGCCCCGAGGCCCTCTTCCAGCCCTCTTTATTGGGGCTAGAGTCATGTGGCACACATGAGTGTCTTTTCAACACCATCATGAAATGCGACATTGACCTCCGTCCATACCTCTACGCCAACACGGTGCAAGCAGGTGGGAGCACCCTGTTCCCTGGCTTTGCGGAGAGGATGCACGCAGAGATGACAGCCCTGGCTCCAAAGAACATGAAGATCAATATCATCAATCCTCCCGAACACAAGAACTCAGTGTGGATTGGGGGGTCCTGCCTGGCTTCTCTCTCCACTTTCCGGGATATGTGTATCAGCAAGGAGGAATACGATGAGGCTGGCCCGACCATTGTCCACCGCAAATGCTTCTGAGGTTCTGTTGCTGCTTTCACGAATGAGCAGCATGCGTTTGGCGCTACAGATTTGCATTTTCTTTTCAGTTTTGCACATCTGATTATTTGCAGATGTGTTGAGCATGTTCCCACGAGGAATCCCTTGATCCTCCAAATACAACTGGAAGACAAAGAGATTCCTTTCCCAAGTCTTTGGAGGTCCTCTGGCATGATTATTCCAGTCATTACAGTTCTAAGCAGGATAGAGATATGGAACAAGTTCAGAATTTCAGACCAATCTCGTTAGTAAATTGTGATTACACGTTATTTGCAGAATTTTTAGCAAATGGATTGAAACAAAACTTAGTAAAAATATTAGATGGAGATCAAGTAGTTTTTCTTCCAGGCAGGCAGTTAAGCCAGAATGTGAGCAGAGTGGTAAACACTGTATTTTAGAGGTTACAGAACAGGACCCTGATAAAGATATTGTGCTACTACTATTTTTAGATGCAGAGAAAGCCTTTGACAATGTCTGTTGGGAATTTTTGGAAAAGGTATTGGCCCGGTATGGGTTTGGTCAGCAATTTTAAAGGGCTGTAGATGCGATGCTCAAGACAAAGATCTAAACTGAGAATAAATATTCAATTGTCAATTCCTACAGAGAGAAAAAAGGGAGGAGACAAGGTTGTCCTCTGTTGCCTTTACTGTTTATTTGAGAGTAGAAAAATTAAAGATTAGAATGAGAGAAGATAGGTGTCTTAAAGGAGCAAAAATAAAAGGGCATGAATGTAAAGTTAAGGCTGATGGGGATGATATGGTTTGTATTTTAGAGGACCCAACAAAGATCATCCAAAATTTAATGAAGACTATCAGCAAGTACGGCAATCTTTCAGGATTTAAATAAATAAATAAATAAAGAGAAACAACGTTTTTAACTAAAATGTTCTCTACGCCTGTGGATGTCTAGCCAAAGAATATCAGAAAACACAGTATTTTTTGTTGGTCATGGGGGTTCTGTGGAGGGAGTTTGGCCCAATTCTATTGTTGGTAGGGTTCAGAATGCTCTTTGATGGTAGGTGAACTATAAATCCCGGCAACTACAACTCCCAAATGTCAAGGTCTATTTTCCCCAAATTCCACCAGTGTTCACATTTGGGCATAGTGAGGATTTGTGCCAAGTTTGGCCCAGATCCACCATTGTTTGAGTCCACAGTGCTCTTTGGATGTAGGTGAACTACAACTCCAGAACTCAAGGTCAATGCCCACCAAACCCTTCCAGCATTTTCTGTTGGTCATGGGAGTTCTGTGTGCGATGTTTGATCAAATTCCATTGTTGGTGGGGTTCAGAATGCTCTTTCATTGTAGGTGGACTATAAATCCCGGCTACTGCAACTCCCAACCCCACTAGTATTCAGATTTGGGCGTATTGGGTATTTGTGCCCAATGTGGTCCAGTGAATGAAAATGCATCCTGCAGATCAGATTATCTACATGATGATTCACAACAGGAGCAAAACAACAGTTGTGAAGTAGCAACAGAAATAATGTGATGGTTGGGGGCCCATCAACCACAACCTGAAGAGCTGTATTAAGGGGTTGCAACATTGCGAAGGTTGAGGAACACTGTATGTACGAGGGGATCTAGATCAGGTATGGACAAACCCAGGTCCAGGGGCCGGAGGTGGCTCCTCGGGCCCTTTGCTCAGGCCCTCCTCTCTCTCCCCATCCTGTCCTTCCTTCCTTCCTTCTCGCTTTCCTTCTTCTACACTTTCGTCCTAATGGGAGAATGGATTAGGACTCGTTAGAAACATAACCTAAGAGTTACAGAAGTGTTCCTATTGGGTAACAGATGATCACCGGGCACATGGATATCTTGCTTCCATTGACGCTCTCAGCAGAGAAAGATTCATAGAGAAAATGAGGCCATGCTTTAAACTCGTGGAATAATTAAATAAATAAATGAATAAATAAATGAATAAATAAATGCAGGAAATAATGAAATAAAGAGCCCATCAGTGGCCGGGACATGGAAGCGGATGGAAATAAATGAATAAATGAATAAATAAATTGAGGGAATAATGAAATAAAGAGCCCATCAGTGACCGGAGCACGGAAGCTGATGAAAATAAATAAATAAATAAATAAATGCAGGAAATAATTAAATAAATCACCCAGCAGTGACCGGGACATGGAAGCAGATGAAAATAAATAAATAAATAAATAAATGAATAAATGAATAAATAAATTGAGGGAATAATGAAATAAAGAGCCCATCAGTGACCGGAGCACGGAAGCTGATGAAAATAAATAAATAAATGAATAAATAAATAAATAAATGCAGGAAATAATTAAATAAATCACCCAGCAATGACCGGGACATGGAAGCGGATGAAAATAAATAAATAAATAAATGAATGAATAAATAAATAAATAAATGCAGGAAATAATTAAATAAATCACCCAGCAGTGACCGGGACATGGAAGCAGATGAAAATAAATAAATAAATAAATACTGGAAATAATTAAATAAATCACCCAGCAGTGACTCGGGCATGGAAGCTGCTTTATTTTATTTATTTATCGCGTCATCAGCAACTTTGTGCAAGTGATAAACGTGATAATAGTATCATCTCCACTGGAACAAGACCAGCTTTCCACTTCTGTAGGGAGTAAGTTTCTCTGCTGGCTGGAGGGGGCTGGACCCAATTCCCTTTGGAGGTCTCTGGCATCTCATTCCCTGGAGCTACTTCAACAGGCCGGATGGCCGTCTTCTGGGAGGGCTTTCCCTGGTCTTCCTTCCTAGCCGAAAGGGCTTGGGCTGGGTGGCCTTAGTGATTCATCACACGGGTGTCCTACTGTTCTTTCCATAGACACAAAGTCCTCAGTCATTCCAGAAACAGGGACATTTCAGAGCCAATCCCCCACATAGAGACACCAGAGTATCAGAAGCACATTGGCTACCTCTCACTTAATCGTCCAATAAGGTAGCACTTAATGTCTTTAGAATGATAGAATAACGTTATTGTCTCTGTACATTGTACAATAAAAGGAAATGAATTCCCCAACAGACATCACAAAAACATACCCATCCCTCCACACTTCAAGCACCAACCACCATTTCAGAAGGAAGGTCTGTTTCTGTGCACGGGTTGCTCCCATTTTGACACAACATCACACAACATCAGTTCTTAATAGCAAAATACTCAGTTTATTTCTTTGTTTTTAGTCTCTTCCTTTTCAGCTGCTCTTACATTTCTTCGAAGAAGAATCTATAACTTGAATTCTGCAAGTAGGCAGCTGAAGAGTGGCAGGAAAAGGGAAGGGGAAGGGAGAGGAGAAGGGGGGGGGAACCGGAAGGGGAGGGGAAGGGAGGGGAGGGGAGGGGGAAGGGAGGGGAGGGGAGGGGGAAGGGAGGGGAGGGGAGGGGGAAGGGTGGGAAAAGGAGGGAAAGGAGAAACAGAAGGAAAGAAAGAAAGAAAGGAAAGGGAAAAAGAAAAATAGAAAGCAAAGGATACGGAAAAAGGGAAAGAGAAACAGAAAGAGAAAACAAAGGAGAAGATAGCTGTAAAAAAACCTACCGCTCAATTTCAGTATTGCATATTGATGATACATTATTTGCTAATATCTTGGTAGAAAGACTAAAGCACTTTCTAATGGATAAAGGGAGAAGAATGGGGCTTCCTCCCGTAACGAAGAATGAATGATAACGTCAGAACCGCGACAAACGTCATTCTGAAAAGAACAACGATGAAGAATGTGTGTTCTTAGCGCTAGACGCGGAGAAGGCCTTCAACAACATAAATTGGAAGTTCTTCATCTAACTCATGCAAGAATTCGATATGGGGCACTACTTCATAAATGCCATAAAATCGGTATATAATAATATACCGATTTGTAAGATCCTCCTTGATAAGAATTTGGGGAAAGTAGAAAAGCAGATTTCATTTTTAAAAAAACCTCTGAATACCCACCGTGGAAGCGGTACAGAGGAGAGATCGAGGGTGGGAAAGGGGGCTCAGAGACAAAGAGAGACAGTGAACCCAAACAATAGAAGATTGCTTCACAAAGTGAGCAGCAAATATTGGACACACTACATGAATGACTGATTGGGAAAAGAATTTGGAACAAGAAAGTGAAATCTACCAACTCTTACGACCTAGGCGAGAATCGGATCAAAGTATGAAACTGAGGTGAAGAAGAGGTAGACGGAGGCGTGAGAGGGGCCTGAGAAAAGAAAGGAGAAGGCCAAAAGAGAAGGAGAAAAGAAAAAGTGAACAGAGAAGGGCAAAGGGAAGAGGGAGAGGAGAGAGACGAAAGGAGGGAGAAGAGACAGAAAGAAGGGAAAGAGTTAAGAGAAAGGAGGCAGATGAGTGAGACTGTGAGGTATGTGAGATGTGTAGAGTGTGTGAGAAGAAAAAAGGTAAAAGAGAGGGAAAAAACCAGAAAAAAGCAAAATATAAAAAGAAAAAGGGAGAAAAGAGTGATGGGTGATCTGAGATGGGCAACGTGTGTGAGATGTGCATGGTGTATGTGATGTGTGTGCAGTATAATGTGCACAATTTGTGTGGTGTATGAACTGTGTGTACTATGCGTGTGGTATGTGTTCCGTGTGATGTTCGTATTCTGTGTGTTGCATGTGATATGAAATGGGTGATATGAAATGGGCATGTTCATAGAATCATAGAATCAAAGAGTTGGAAGAGGCCTCATGGGCCATCCAGTCCAACCCCATTCCGCCAAGAAGCAGGAATATAGCATGTTGTGTGACATGTGTGTGGTGTGTGATGTGTGTGGTTTGTCTGGTGTATGAGGCGTGTGTATTATGTATGACCTGATGTGTGTGTTCTGTGTGATGAAGTGTTCTGTGTGATGTGTGTGGTGTGTCAGGTGTGGGGAGGGGAGAAGGAAGGGGAGGGGAGGGAGGGAGGGGGAGGGAGGGGGAGGGAGGGGAGGGGGAGGGGAGGGGAGGGGAGGGAGGGGGAGGGAGGGAGGGGGAGGGGAGGGGGAGGGAGGGGGAGGGGAGGGGAGGGAGGGGGAGGGGGAGGGGGGAGGGGGGAGGGGAAAGGGTGGGAGGGAGGGGGATTGAACAGTCAGACTTTTGCCACAACTGAACACACATCTCAAGTCTTTGGGATTTCAAACTGGTGGGAAGTATAAAAAAGCAGAAAAAAAGAGGACGGTTCAGCCTGTCTTCCTTCAACCATGGCCTTCTACTCTCATCTCAAGATGTTTTGGGCTCAGTTCTGTTCACGACTGGTCAATGCTGTGATTTCCTGTTGAGTTCAAATCTAGCCAGAAGTGGATCCAACATCCAGGCGGTTGAGGAGAGGAACATTGGGCATTGGGCAACCCATCAGGAAGAAGAAGAAGAAGAAGGCCAAACGCTGCCTTGGCGTAGTCGTGGTTCTCTTGCTTTCCTCGGATCCCACCTGGCTCTCTCTCACTCCTGGTGCTGTTGTCTCCTGTTGTCTCCGCCAATTCACCTTTCTCTCCAAGTCTTTGGCACAGAGTATGTTTCCGACCGGGCTTGATCCGGTTGAAACCCTGGCTGATATCTCTGCCGTATCCCAACACTTGTGAGGCTTTTCACCTGAGGAGAATGAGAAGAAGGACATCCCATGACACAAGGCAGCTTCACCAGCTTGGTGAAGGACCCAATTTTGGGCCCAGATCTAAAATATGAGGATGCCTGTTGCCCCCCACCTGGCTCCCTTCCCAGATCAGAAGTCCAGCAGGGAAGAGGAGTGGAGACCCCATGCCGGGAACCCAGCCAGACCAGTTCAAACTGCTTTAATGAACCAGAGAAGGAAATGCAAAGACTACCCAAGACTTCTAGAACAAACTTTGTCCTGTGCTGCCTTGGACTCACCTGAGGAGGAGGAACGGGGCAACCCAAGAGCTCTGGTGTCAGTTGGAAGCCCCTTGCAGCATCCTTCTCCTTGCATCGTTGGCAACCAAACAGGCCTGGGTCTTTCTCAGCCATACGTGTGAGCATTTCTTCATGATACAGATCTTCGTGGTACCACTTATCCAGACATACTTCTCCCATGGGGGGCGGGGGTGGGTGTTGATGTGCCTGGAGCTTTGCCTGAAAGCTTGGCCTCACCCTTGCTGAGGCTTGTGGGGCTTGTCGTCCAAGCTGTGCTCCTGCAGAAAGAAAGAAAGAAAGAAAGAAAGAAAGGAAGGAAGGAAGGAAGGAAGGAAGGAAGGAAGGGCTTGAGTCCACGGCACAATGCCATAGGGAAGAAGGAGCATCCCCAGACTTTGCCTAAATGGGGCAAAGTAGCATTCAACCGGGAAAACCTAGAATACTCACCAAAAATACATGTGCATAGCAGATAAACTCTGTGTTGAACTGAAGGTAAATCTGGGTTTTCTATGTAGTGTAGTCAAGCCGCATATAACCACATCTGTAACAGATCCAAAGACACAACTGGACAGGAGTTGGCTGTCTGGCAAGTGGCCAGCCTCTCTCCCTCCCAGCTGCCACCTCTGCTCAGACCTGAAGGTCATCCCGATAGTGACATCATCATCATCATCATCATTCATGGCATCAGAGTGTTTGTGATCAGCTGAGGCTGCCTCCATGTCAACAACAGTTTAGACAACCCTTGGGTGTTTCTTTATTGGAAGTTACATAATGGGTGTAGAAGAGTTTAACAGGAAGCACTCTCTCACTCATCCAAAAGGGTCGGTTACGCACATATTGTGAACAGATAATTGGTAATATTGGTAAAATACATATATATATATTTACATTTCAGTTGGAAGATGAGCAAGTGAAAGACTGTATGATAAAATGGGATGTTTATCGACCAGAAGTTGATGGCAAAAGTGACTAGGAGGGTGATATTGGAATCCTAGGATAACAGAGTTGGAAGAGACCTCATAGATCATCATTAACTGACCCAAATAGTACTTTTTCTGTGACTTTTGTGAGTGTTGACTGTAAAAGTGTAGCTCAGAACTGTCACAGTTTCTCATCACAATATTACGATTATGCTATAAAAGTGCCAATATATGGGAGCTGATTTTCCAGCCACAGAGAACAGATATGACAATACAATGTATTTAGATCTCCGGCATCCCGTTGGGCACACAGAATGTATGTCCTGCCTACAGTCTTATGCGCAGGCCCAGCGTGCGACAGCACAACAACTCCAAAACCTCAAGGTCAATGCCAACCAAACCCTTCCATTATTTATTGTTGCTTATGGGAGTTCTGTGTGCCCAGTTTGGTTCAATTGCATCATTGGCGGAGTTCAGAGTGCTCTTTGTTTGTAGGTGAAATACCAGTAACTACAACTCCCAAATGACAAAATCTATCCCACTGCAACTCCAGCAGTATTCAGATTTGGGCATATCGGTTATTTGTGCCAAATTACGCCAATTAATTTGAAAAATAGGATCCATGTTAGTGTTATTTAACTCAAATCAATCTCCACTTTGTGCAAGTGATAAACGTTCTAATAGTATCATCTCCACTGGAACAAGACCAGCTTTCCACTTCTGTAGGGAGTAAGTTTCTCTGCTGGCTGGAGGGGGCTGGACCCAATTCCCTTTGGGGGTCTCTGGCATCTCACTCCCTGGAGCTATTTCAACAGGCCGGATGGCCGTCTTCTGGGAGGGCTTTCCCTGGTCTTCCTTCCTAGCCGAAAGGGCTTGGGCTGGGTGGCCTTAGTGGTTTATCACACGGGTGTCCTACTGTTCTTTCCATAGACACAAAGTCCTCAGTCATTCCAGAAACAGGGACATTTCAGAGCCAATCCCCCACATAGAGACACCAGAGTATCAGAAGCACATTGGCTACCTCTCACTGAATGGTCCAATAACCATAGAAACCTTAAAGTATTTAGAATGATAGAATAATGTTATTGTCACTGTACATTGTACAATAAAAAGAAATGAATTCCCCAACAGACATCACAAAAACAACATACCCATCCCTCCACACTTCAAGCACCAACCACCATTTCAGAAGGAAGGTCTGTTTCTGCGCCTGGGTTGCTCCCATTTTGACACAACATCACACAACATCAGTTCTTAATAGCAAAATACTGAGTTTATTTCTTTGTTTTTAGTCTCTTCCTTTTCAGCTGCTCTTACATTTCTTCGAAGAAGAATCTATAACTTGAATTCTGCAAGTAGGCAGCTGAAGAGTGGCAGGAAAAGGGAAGGGGAAGGGGAAGGGGAAGGGGGGGGAACCGGAAGGGGAGGGGAAGGGAGGGGAGGGGAGGGGGAAGGGAGGGGAGGGGAGGGGAAGGGAAGGGAGGGGAAGGGGAAGGGGAAGGGAGGGGAGGGGAAAGGGTGGGGAAAGGAGGGACAGGAGAAACAGAAGGAAAGAAAGAAAGAAAGGAAAGGGAAAAAGAAAAATAGAAAGCAAAGGATACGGAAAAAGGGAAAGAGAAACAGAAAGAGAAAACAAAGGAGAAGATAGCTGTAAAAAAACCTACCGCTCAATTTCAGTATTGCATATTGATGATACATTATTTGCTAATATCTTGGTAGAAAGACTAAAGCCCTTTCTAATGGATAAAGGAAGAACAATGGGGCTTCCTCCCGTAACGAAGAACGAATGATAACGTCAGAACCATGACAAACGTCATTCTGAAAAGAACAACGATAAAGAATGTGCGTTCTTAGATGTGGAGAAGGCCTTCAACAACATAAATTGGAAGTCCTTCATCTAACTCATGCAAGAATTCGATATGGGGCACTACTTCATAAATGCCATAAAATCAGTATATAATAATATACCGATTTGTAAGATCCTCCTTGATAAGAATTTGGGGAAAGTAGAAAAGCAGATTTCATTTTTTAAAAACCCTCTGAATACCCACCGTGGAAGCGGTACAGAGGAGAGATCTAGGGTGGGAAAGGTGGCTCAGAGACAAAGAGAGACAGTGAAAACTATATGGAAATCTCTCCTGGTTCCAATACAGACAGCTGAAGGAGGCCTTCAACAAGGACAAGAAATTAGGATTTGAAGGAGGAGGAAAACTATGGGACAAGATAATGGTATCACAGACAAAAGTGATGACTAAAATATATAAAGCCCTTCTAACATGGTCAACTGAAAAGGAAGAAATTAAAGATTGCTTCACAAAGTGAGCAGCAAATATTGGACACACTACATGAATGACTGATTGGGAAAAGAATTTGGAACAAGAAAGTGAAATCTACCAACTCTTACGACCTAGGTGAGAATCGGATCAAAGTATGAAACTGAGGTGAAGAAGAGGTAGACGGAGGCGTGAGAGGGGCCTGAGAAAAGAAAGGAGAAGGCCAAAAGAGAAGGAGAAAAGAAAAAGTGAACAGAGAAGGGCAAAGGGAAGAGGGAGAGGAGAGAGACGAAAGGAGGGAGAAGAGACAGAAAGAGGGGAAAGGAGGCAGATGAGTGAGAATGTGAGGTATGTGAGATGTGTATAGTGTGTGAGAAGAAAAAGGTAAAAGAGAGGGAAAAAACCAGAAAAAAAGCAAAATATAAAAAGAAAAAGGGAGAAAAGAGTGATGGGTGATCTGAGATGGGCAACGTGTGTGAGATGTGCATGGTGTATGTGATGTGTGTGCAGTATAATGTGCACAATTTGTGTGGTGTATGAACTGTGTGTACTATGCGTGTGGTATGTGTTCCGTGCGATGTTCGTATTCTGTGTGTTGCATATGATATGAAATGGGTGATATGAAATGGGCATGTTCATAGAATCATAGAATCAAAGAGTTGGAAGAGGCCTCATGGGCCATCCAGTCCAACCCCATTCCGCCAAGAAGCAGGAATATAGCATGTTGTGTGACATGTGTGTGGTGTGTGATGTGTGATGTGTGTGGTTTGTCTGGTGTATGAGGTGTGTGTATTATGTATGACCTGATGTGTGTGTTCTGTGTGATGAAGTGTTCTGTGTGATGTGTGTGGTGTGTCAGGTGTGGGGAGGGGAGAAGGAAGGGGAGGGGAGGGAGGGAGGGGGAGGGAGGGGGAGGGAGGGGAGGGGGAGGGGAGGGGAGGGAGGGAGGGGGAGGGGGGAGGGGAGAGGGTGGGAGGGAGGGGGATTGAACAGTCAGACTTTTGCCACAACTGAACACACATCTCAAGTCTTTGGGATTTCAAACTGGTGGGAAGTATAAAAAAGCAGAAGAAAAGAGGACGGTTCAGCCCGCCTTCCTTCAACCATGGCCTTCTACTCTCCTTTCAAGATGTTTTGGGCTCAGTTCTGTTCACGACTGGTCAATGCTGTGATTTCCTGTTGAGTTCAAGTCTAGCCAGAAGTGGATCCAACATCCAGGCGGTTGAGGAGAGGAACATTGGGCATTGGGCAACCCATCCGGAAGAAGAAGAAGAAGGCCAAACGCTGCCTTGGCGTAGTGGTGGTTCTCTTGCTTTCCTCGGATTCCACCTGGCTCTCACTCCTGGTGCTGTTGTCTCCTGTTGTCTCCGCAAATTCCCCAAGACTCTCCAAGTCTTTGGCACAGAGTATGTTTCCGACCGGGCTTGATCCGGCTGAAACCCTGGCTGATGTCTCTGCCGTATCCCAACACTTGTGAGGTTTTCACCTGAGGAGAATGAGAAGAAGGACATCCCATGACACAAGGCAGCTTCACCAGCTTGGTGAAGGACCCAATTTTGGGCCCAGATCTAAAATATGAGGATGCCTGTTGCCCCCCACCTGGCTCCCTTCCCAGATCAGAAGTCCAGCAGGGAAGAGGAGTGGAGACCCCATGCCGGGAACCCAGCCAGACCAGTTCAAACTGCTTTAATGAACCAGAGAAGGAAATGCAAAGACTACCCAAGACTTCTAGAACAAACTTTGTCCTGTGCTGCCTTGGACTCACCTGAGGAGGAGGAACGGGGCAACCCAAGAGCTCTGGTGTCAGTTGGAAGCCACTTGCAGCATCCTTCTCCTTGCATCGTTGGCAACCAAACAGGCCTGGGTCTTTCTGAGCCATACGTGTGAACATTTCTTCATGATACAGATCTTCGTGGTACCACTTATCCAGACATACTTGTTCCATGGAGGGGGGGGGGTTGATGTGCCTGGAGCTTTGCCTGAAAGCTTGGCCTCACCCTTGGTAAGTCTTGTGGGGCTTGTCGTCCAAGCTGTGCTCCTGCAGAAGGAAAGAAAGAAAGAAAGAAAGAAAGAAAGGAAGGAAGGAAGGAAGTGTTATCGAGCTCTTTTGTGGGGTCCTCCCAGCGAGGGAGGTCCCAGAAGACCGCTAATGGGGTCTTTGACCTTGGTGAGCAGCCAGCGAAAGCCAATCCAAAGCGCAAGAATATTAGGAATTAATCTCACCAGAGGCTGAAGAGGTATCCAGTGACCGAGGCGTTTATTTGCGATTCAGCTGAATGGATGATTTACAGGAATCGTTCCACTGCAAAGCATGCCGGGGTACAGTGATGCAGGCATATTTATACAATTTTGAAAACCCAGAGTTCAACCCTTCTGCTCCGGCTCCTCTGATGTTCCCCGCTGTGATTGGGTGATGGGCGGACACCTGGGAGGCAGCCCTCCCGCCCCTGGTGCCTCTGTACCAATCAGGAAGCTCCAGTGGTCTGTAGGATCCAATGGGGAGACCTCTGTCACATGGTGGCGACAGCCAATCAGGAGAAATGGGGGCGGGATGAGGGAGCACAAAGGAATCTGGGAAAGGAATCTGCAGACAAAGGAATGCCATGTGCTCAGCGAAAAATGTCTCCAGATGGTTGACAAACAAAGGCTTTCCTGTCCTTGATGAGTCTGGCAGGGAATTTGAATAGGCTAGATCGATATCGGACCACCCAGAGGGTCAACAATATCTGGGTGAATTAATCAGTCTCTTTTTCCGAGGCTCTGCTGACCCTTGTTCCTTCGCTGGCCATGCTCCGAGGGCTAGGGTTGGGGCCAGCAGCATTGTCCATGCAAAATGAGTTAAGAATACAATAAAGTACATAGATAGTCAAAACTATGTAGATAAATATTTTTTCCATATCTTCACTAGAGCCACTCTGTTGTCGCCCATAGCATCAACTTTTTTTTTCTCAAGGGCATAATAGAACAGTTTGGTTTTGAAAATATTTACAGTACCATGTTTATAAATGTTCCATAGGAAGCCCAAACATAGACACTTTAATGATTTTCAAAACTGCAATGCTGTTTTGAAAATCAAAATTTTAAATACAATGAAAAATAAAATTGATCCACCAGATAAGTGTAGTTCTGAAACAAAACCTAAAGAATGTTGAATTCTGCATGTTCTGCTACCATTAAAGTAGAAAATTCCAGGGTGCTTCCCAGAAAGCTGTGTGCATATCTAACCTCTGAGTGCTCAGTTTGATTAATGTTTGAATTAGAATATCATTGGAGTACAGGATTGTAGAACCACAATTGTATAATGAACACTCTCAGTCTCTGTGTGGGCTGCTTTTTTTTTTTTTTTGGAGGAACACATTAAAAGACCAGAGAGGAAAACATGAGCAAGTGAATATTGTATTTTAAATATGTTGTAAACCGCAATGAGTCGCCGCACAGGCTGAGATATTAGTGGTATACAAGTGTACCAAATAAAATAAATAATAAAATAATCAATGGGTGATTTGGGGAAGAGAGGCTTGGGCTCTTTCCCCAGGCAGTTCCTGGTCACGCTGGTTTTTTTTGGGTAAGGGGTCAAGAGGGGAAGATACAGGGGAGTCCATAGGGGTTACATATTTCATTTACATAGGCCACAGGCATCACCAATATACAGGCATTTCATATATCACAACCCACCACCCATCCCAACCCCAGTCCATAGTAATAAGAAAATATTTTATTCATTTCATAAAAAGAAAGAGGAAAGAACTAGACGTCCCAAAGTCTGGACGGAGGGGTTTTGGGTGCAGGGGCCAGTCCATGCATCAGGCTGGCTAGAGAAAGATCAGTCCATTTTGTAAAACAGGAAAGAGAGTGAAGGGGAGCCGGGTTCCACCGTCCAGTCCTTGGTAGAACTAGTGCTCCCAACCGAGGATCGGGCCTCCCTGCCCGATCCCCACTTCCGAGGCTCCTTCTTGGAACAGGAGCTGGAGCTGAAGGGGGAGCTGGGTTGGGTAGTAGCAGAGTCCATAGTCCAGTGTACAAGTCAGAGAATTCACAAAGAGGAAACAGGAACCCAGTTATAGGTGCTGGGTCAGGAAGCAACAGAATCCATTGTCCGGCCCTTGGCAAACTACAAATACTTGGGAGGGGGGGGGAAAGATGCTCCGCATCAGAAGGAAGGGCGGGCTTGAGTCCACGGCACAATGCCATAGGGAAGAAGGAGCATCCCCAGACTTTGCCTAAATGGGGCAAAGTAGCATTTAACCGGGAAAACCTAGAATACTCACCAAAAATACATGTGCATAGCAGATAAACTCTATGTTGAATTCAAGGTACATCTGGGTTTTCTATGTAGTGTAGTCAAGCCGCATATAACCGCATCTGTAACAGATCCAAAGACACAACTGGACAGGAGTTGGCTGTCTGGCAAGTGGCCAGCCTCTCTCCCTCCCAGCTGCCACCTCTGCTCAGACCTGAAGGTCATCCCGATAGTGACCTCATCATCATCATCATCATCATTCATGGCATCAGAGTGTTTGTGATCAGCTGAGGCTGCCTCCATGTCAACAACAGTTTAGACAACCCTTGGGTGTTTCTTTATTGGAAGTTACATAATGGGTGTAGAAGAGTTTAACAGGAAGCACTCTCTCACTCATCCAAAAGGGTCGGTTACGCACATATTGTGAACAGATAATTGGTAATATTGGTAAAATACATATATATATATATATTTACATTTCAGTTGGAAGATGAGCAAGTGAAAGACTGTATGATAAAATGGGATGTTTATCGACCAGAAGTTGATGGCAAAAGTGACGAGGAGGGTGATATTGGAATCCTAGGATAACAGAGTTGGAAGAGACCTCATAGATCATCATTAACTGACCCAAATAGTACTTTTTCTGTGACTTTTGTGAGTGTTGACTGTAAAAGTGTAGCTCAGAACTGTCACAGTTTCTCATCACAATATTACGATTATGCTATAAAAGTGCCAATATATGGGAGCTGATTTTCCAGCCACAGAGAACAGATATGACAATACAATGTATTTAGATCTCCGGCATCCCGTTGGGCACACAGAATTTATGTCCTGCCTACAGTCTTATGCGCAAGCGTGCGACAGCACAACAACTCCAAAACCTCAAGGTCAATGCCTACCAAACCCTTCCATTATTTATTGTTGCTTATGGGAGTTCTGTGTGCCCAGTTTGGTTCAATTGCATCATTGGCGGAGTTCAGAGTGCTCTTTGTTTGTAGGTGAAATACCAGCAACTACAACTCCCAAATGACAAAATCTATCCCACTGCAACTCCAGCAGTATTCAGATTTCGGCATATCGGTTATTTGTGCCAAATTACGCCCATTAATTTGAAAAATAGGATAAACGTTCTAATAGTCTCATCTCCACTTGAACAAGACCAGCTTTCCACTTCTGTAGGGAGTAAGTTTCTCTGCTGGCTGGAGGGGGCTGGACCCAATTCCCTTTGGGGGTCTCTGGCATCTCACTCCCTGGAGCTATTTCAACAGGCCGGATGGCCGTCTTCTGGGAGGGCTTTCCCTGGTCTTCCTTCCTAGCCGAAAGGGCTTGGGCTGGGTGGCCTTAGTGATTCATCACACGGGTGTCCTACTGTTCTTTCCATAGACACAAAGTCCTCAGTCATTCCAGAAACAGGGACATTTCAGAGCCAATCCCCCACATAGAGACACCAGAGTATCAGAAGCACATTGGCTACCTCTCACTGAATGGTCCAATAACCACAGAAAGTCTTTAGAATGATAGAATAACGTTATTGTGTCTGTACATTGTACAATAAAAGGAAATGAATTCCCCAACAGACATCACAAAAACGACATACCCATCCCTCCACACTTTAAGCACCAGCCACCATTGCAGAAGGAAGGTCTGTTTCTGTGCACGGGTTGCTCCCATTTTGACACAACATCACACAACATCAGTTCTTAATAGCAAAATACTGAGTTTATTTCTTTGTTTTTAGTCTCTTCCTTTTCAGCTGCTCTTACATTTCTTCGAAGAAGAATCTATAACTTGAATTCTGCAAGTAGGCAGCTGAAGAGTGGCAGGAAAAGGGAAGGGGAAGGGGAAGGGGAAGGGGGGGGGAACCGGAAGGGGAGGGGAAGGGAGGGGAGGGGAAGGGGAAGGGAGGGGAGGGGAGGGGGAAGGGAGGGGAAAGGAGAAACAGAAGGAAAGAAAGAAAGAAAGAAAGAAAGGAAAGGGAAAAAGAAAAATAGAAAGCAAAGGATACGGAAAAAGAGAAAGAGAAAAGAGAAACAGAAAGAGAAAACAAAAGAGAAGATGGATGTAAAGAAACCTGCCGCTCAATTTCAGTATTGAATATTGATTATAAATTATTTGCTAATATCTTGGTAGAAAGACTAAAGCCCTTTCTAATGGATAAAGGAAGAACAATGGGGCTTCCTCCCGTAACGAAGAATGAATGATAACGTCAGAACCGCGACAAACGTCATTCTGAAAAGAACAACGATGAAGAATGTGCGTTCTTAGCGCTAGACGCGGAGAAGGCCTTCAACAACATAAATTGGAAGTTCTTCATCTAACTCATGCAAGAATTCGATATGGGGCACTACTTCATAAATGCCATAAAATCGGTATATAATAATATACCGATTTGTAAGATCCTCCTTGATAAGAATTTGGAGAAAGTAGACAAGCAGATTTCATTTTTTAAAAAACCTCTGAATACCCACCGTGGAAGCGGAACAGAGGAGAGATCGAGGGTGGGAAAGGGGGCTCAGAGACAAAGAGAGACAGTGAACCCAAACAATAGAAGATTGCTTCACAAAGTGAGCAGCAAATATTGGACACACTACATGAATGACTGATTGGGAAAAGAATTTGGAACAAGAAAGTGAAATCTACCAACTCTTACGACCTAGGTGAGAATCGGATCAAAGTATGAAACTGAGGTGAAGAAGAGGTAGACGGAGGCGTGAGAGGGGCCTGAGAAAAGAAAGGAGAAGGCCAAAAGAGAAGGAGGAAAGAAAAAGTGAACAGAGAAGGGCAAAGGGAAGAGGGAGAGGAGAGAGAGGAAAGGAGGGAGAAGAGACAGAAAGAGGGGAAAGGAGGCAGATGAGTGAGAATGTGAGGTATGTGAGATGTGTACAGTGTGTGAGAAGAAAAAGGTAAAAGAGAGGGAAAAAACCAGAAAAAAAGAAAAATATAAAAAGAAAAAGGGAGAAAAGAGTGATGGGTGATCTGAGATGGGCAACGTGTGTGAGATGTGCATGGTGTATGTGATGTGTGTGCAGTATAATGTGCACAATTTGTGTGGTGTATGAACTGTGTGTACTATGCGTGTGGTATGTGTTCCGTGCGATGTTCGTATTCTGTGTGTTGCATGTGATATGAAATGGGTGATATGAAATGGGCATGTTCATAGAATCCTAGAATCAAAGAGTTGGAAGAGACCTCATGGGCCATCCAGTCCAACCCCATTCTGCCAAGAAGCAGGAATATAGCATGTTGTGTGACATGTGTGTGGTGTGTGATGTGTGTGGTTTGTCTGGTGTATGAGGCGTGTGTATTATGTATGACCTGATGTGTGTGTTCTGTGTGATGAAGTGTTCTGTGTGATGTGTGTGGTGTGTCAGGTGTGGGGAGGAGAGAAGGAAGGGGAGGGGAGGGAGGGAGGGGGAGGGAGGGGGAGGGAGGGGGAGGGGAGGGGAGGGAAGGGGAGGGGGAGGGGAAGGGAAGGGGAGGGAGGGAGGGGGAGGGAGTGAGGGGGAGGGGAGGGGAGGGGAGGGAGGGGGAGGGGGAGGGGAAAGGATGGGAGGGGGGGATTGAACAGTCAGACTTTTGCCACAACTGAACACACATCTCAAGTCTTTGGGATTTCAAACTGGTGGGAAGTATCAAAAAGCAGAAAGAAAGAGGACGGTTCAGCCTGTCTTCCTTCAACCATGGCCTTCTACTCTCATCTCAAGATGCTTTGGGTTCAGTTCTGTTCACGACTGGTCAATGCTGTGATTTCCTGTTGAGTTCAAATCTAGCCAGAAGTGAATCCAACATCCAGGCAGTTGAGGAGAGGAACATTGGGCATTGGGCAACCCATCAGGAAGAAGAAGAAGAAGGCCAAACGCCGCCTTGGCGTAGTCGTGGTTCTCTTGCTTTCCTCGGATTCCACCTGGCTCTCACTCCTGGTGCTGTTGTCTCCTGTTGTCTCCGCAAATTCACCTTTCTCTCCAAGTCTTTGGCACAGAGTATGTTTCCGACTGGGCTTGATCCGGCTTTTCACCTGAGGAGAATGAGAAGAAGGACATCCCATGACACAAAGCAGCTTCACCCGCTTGGTGAAGGACCCAATTTTGGGCCCAGATCTAAAATATGAGGATGCCTGTTGCACCCCACCTGGCTCCCTTCCCAGATCCGAAGTCCAGCAGGGAAGAGGAGTGGAGACCCCATGCCGGGAACCCAGCCAGACCAGTTCAAACTGCTTTAATGAACCAGAGAAGGAAATGCAAAGACTACCCAAGACTACTTCTAGAACAAACTTTGTCCTGTGCTGCCTTGGACTCACCTGAGGAGGAGGAACGGGGCAACCCAAGAGCTCTGGTGTCAGTTGGAAGCCACTTGCAGCATCCTTCTCCTTGCATCGTTGGCAGCCAAACAGGCCTGGGTCTTTCTCAGCCATACGTGTGAGCATTTCTTCATGATACAGAGCTTCATGGTACCACTTATCCAGACATACTTGTCCCATGGGAGGCGGGGTGGGTGTTGATGTACCTGGAGCTTTGCCTGAAAGCTTGGCCTAACCCTTGGTGAGGCTTGTGGGGCTTGTCGTCCAAGCTGTGCTCCTGCAGAAGGAAAGAAAGAAAGAAAGAAAGAAAGGAAGGAAGGAAGGAAGGAAGGAAGGGCTTGAGTCCACGGCACAAGGCATATGGTTCCCAAAGAGCAGTCCTGCTGCTGACACGAGGGTTTCACCCTTTGCGCCACTGGCTGGGGGCTCCGTCTCACAGAGTCATTCTATGGGACTTCTTCTGAGCAGTGTGGGTCGCATCGATTAGGATGATCACCTTAGAGTTCTGTTCCTGGCTGTCATTTAGTTTTGCATATAGAAAAACATGTTTGTCTCTTCCTCTTCCTTTGTAGAGTCTTTATTCTGCTTGCTTGCATGTTTGTATTTCTGTTCTTTTAAATAACAATTAATGTAAAAGATGCCAAATGTTTCCACTTTACTAAAATATACAGCACTAAAAACTTTGGGAAAGGTTCCTTCTTTCCCCAATCGCGAGTCAATTAACCAGGAACGGATCACAAACATCACAAAGGAAATGTCATATTTCCAATTTGGCCACAGTGGGACATCATCATCCTTTGAGTCACCACCACCACCACCACCATTTCTTGGGGGCCATGGAGCTCTGCGCGACTGCCTGTCTGTCACCAATCGAGTCTGCTAATGTCAGAATGAGACTCCCATGCCATAGGGAAGAAGGAGCATCCCCAGACTTTGCCTAAATGGGGCAAAGTAGCATTCAACCGGGAAAACCTAGAATACTCACCAAAAATACATGTGCATAGCAGATAAACTCTATGTTGAACTCAAGGTACATCTGGGTTTTCTAGGTAGTGTAGTCAAGCCGCATATAACGGCATCCGTAACAGATCCAAAGACACAACTGGACAGGAGTTGGATGCCTTGCCAGTGTCCAGCCTCTCTCCCTCCCAGCTGCCACCTCTGCTCAGACCTGAAGGTCATCCCGATAGTGACATCATCATCATCATCATTCATGGCATCAGAGTGTTTGTGATCAGCTGAGGCTGCCTCCATGTCAACAACAGTTTAGGCAACCCTTGCAACCAGGCCCCATCTGCAATACTGTAGAATATCATTGAACTGCTTTGAACTGCATTCTATGAAGCTACGTATGGCAGAATGCATGATGGCGCCTCGGGTGTTCTTTAGTGGAAGTTACATAATTGGCGTAGAAGAGTTTAACAGGAAGCACTCTCTCACTAATCCAAAAGGGTCGGTTACGCACATATTGTGAACAGATAATTGGTAATATTGGTAAAATACATATTATTATTTTTTTACATTTCAGTTGGAAGATGAGCAAGTGAAAGACTGTATGATAAAATGGGATGTTTATCGACCAGAAGTTGATGGCAAAAGTGACTAGGAGGGTGATATTGGAATCTTAGGATAACAGAGTTGGAAGAGACCACATAGATCATCATTAACTGACCCAAATAGTACTTTTTCTGTGACTTTTGTGAGTGTTGACTATAAAAGTGTAGCTCAGAACTGTCACAGTTAGTTTCTCATCACAATATTCCTACTATGCTATAAAGGTGCCAATATATGGGAGATGATTTCCCAGCCACAGAGTAGAGATACCACAATACAATGTATTTGGATCTCCAATATGTTTTTTTGGTATATGCAAGGTCTACATCAGTGGTTCTCAACCTGCAAGTCCCCAGGTGTTTTGGCCTTCAACTCCCAGAAATCCCAACATCTGGTCTACTGGCTGAAGTTTCTGGGAGTTGTAGGCCAAAACTCCTGAGGATCCACAGGTTGAGAACCATTGGTCTACATTTAGTCAGCTAACATTGGGAACTTGTATTAACTGACCTAAACATGGATGGGTTATGGATAGATAAACCAATAAGCCAATGGGTGCTAAATACCTATCCTCTGATGACATTTACGATACGCCTTCCGAGATATGTCAACCCTGGCTAGGTGACTGATGTATATCTGACCCTGAGGAGGAGCCCTGGACCCAGCGTTGATGTCATGAAGCTAGAGCTGTTACAGCCTTAGAGTTGGATCCAGAGTGGCCTTCCTGCCTGCCTGTGGAAGGAAGGAAGGGCTCCATCTCCTTCCATAAAGGACATTGTGTCCCAAGGACGTTCCTCCGGAAAGAGAGACAGAAGGCGCGTTTCATTCATTTCTCTGTGTGACTTGTACACACACAGCAACAGCAACAATGACAACTCTATGCTTCTGTTCTGTATTCGGATCTGTTACTTAATAGAGATCTCAGTCGCTGTTACAGGAGACTAGTTACTTACTTACTTACTTACTTAGGCGATCCCTCACTTTCCGAGGATGATTGTCTTCCTGTGGGTCCGTATGTGGCTGTGGAGCCCTATTCTTGCTCTGCATCTTCTTCCGCAGTGAGGAGGGCATTGGTTTCCAGGTGGAAGGCGGTCTCGGCCGGGGTTGGCTTGACGCGCCTTCCTCTTGGCACGTTTCTCTTTTTCACCCTCCACTCGTGCCTCCTCAAATTCTGCAGCACTGCTGGTCACAGCTGACCTCCAGCTGGAGCGGTCAAGGGCCAGGGCTTCCCAGTTCTCAGTGTCTATGCCAGAGTTTTTAAGGTTGGCTTTGAGCCCATCTTTCAATCTCTTTTCCTGTCCTCCAACGTTCCGTTTTCCGTTCTTGAGTTCGGAGTAGAGCAGCTGCAGTTGGGGAGGGAAGACACGTTCGGCGCATGGCAGCGTGGGGCACATGCACAGGCAGGGGAGCCAAAGCAAGGACAGACAAAGGCTTGCACCTGGGAATCCATTTTTTTCATGTCAGGAGTGACTTGAGAAACTGAAAATATGCAATAAAGATTATTTTTCAAAAAGAGGAGGAGGAGCAGGAGCAGAAATTTGAACAACTGCAACTCCCAAATGTAAAGGTCTATTTTCCCCAAACCTCACCTGCGTTCAAATTTGGGCATATCGAGTGTTCATGCCAAGTTTGGCCCAGATCCATCATTGTTTGCGTCCACACTGCATGTAGGTGAACTACAACTGTTCTGGAACAGCTGTTCCAGAAGCTCCAATTTTGTTTGCTTTGCACTGAATGTTTGTTTGCAGTCCTAAGTTTCAGGGACTCTGCAGATAGGTGGCTTCATTTGGCTGCAATCATAGGGCAAGCCACCTGTCAATTAGAGTTAGGTTCCCTGGTCCCGCCCCCTTTGGGTTTTTGGAGGGAATAGGAGCCTTTTTGAGTCAGTCCACACAGAGCAGCTTTCCATACAGGACACGAAACCAAGAGCTCCTGTCGAAAGCTTCGTCTTCTACGGCTTGGCCGGGGAGATACACAGCCTACAGCTTGGCTGCGGATTTTACCACCTTACAGCTCCTTTGCTGAGGGACTTCAGTCAGCCATCACAGCACCCTGAACTCCTTCTTTTGCCCTGGAAGTCTACAAATCTCTGCTTGGCAAGGGTCGCTCGCGGAAGCCGGACGCAGTTGGTACCGGGTGCAGGGGCTCCACGCCAACAGAGACATGCACAGACTGCCCAGATGAGAAGTTAAGCATTTCCCCATTAGTTAGTATTTTTATTTATTTATTTATTTATTTATTATTCCAACTTCTATGCCGCCACTCCCTTCCCTGGGGCTCGGAGCAGCTTACAAGAATAGCTAAAATCTAACAAAGTTTAAAAGCAATTTAAAACAATTTAAAAACAACAGTATCAAACATTAAAAGCCTGTCGAAACACGTATGTCTTACATGCCCTGCGGACAGCTGGCAAGTCCCGCAGGGCACGGACTTCAGGTGGCAGAGCATTCCAGACTGATGGCGCCACTGCTGTGAAGGCTCTGCGTCTGGTAGCCGTTAGACGCAAGGTCTTGACACTGGGGACTTCCAATAGATCTTGGTCCTCAGAACGGAGGGATCTCTGGGGTTGGTAGGGAGTGAGACGATCCCTCAGATACATTGGCCCCAGACCATGCAAGGCCTTCAAGGTGAGTACCATCCCTTTGAAAGTGATCCGGTGCTCAATGGGTGACCAATGCAGCTGTAGTAAGATTGGTGTTATGCGGCATCTCATCGGAATTCCCGCAAGAAGCTGCGTTTTGTACCAACTTGAGCTTCCGAATCACCGACAGAGGGAGGCCAATGTAGAGGGCGTTACAGTAGTCCAGTCTTGAGATGACCGTGGCCTGGATCACCGTAGCTAGGTCGTCCCTGGACAGGGAGGGGGTCAGCCATCTAGCCTGCCGCAGGTGAAAGAAAGAAGGCGGTTCTGCTCACGGTGGAGACCTGGGCCTCCATCGTCAGCAGAGGCTCCAAAAGGACTCCCAGACTCTTGACCAATGATGACAGGCGTAAGGCCTCGCCATCCAGGGTGGGCAGATGGATGTCCCCACTGCCCGGTCCACCCAGCCATAGGATCTCCGTCTTTGCTGGATTCACCCTCAACCTGCTGGCACGCAGCCATCCAGTCACGGCCTCAATGAGGCACTGATGGAAACAATTGGGGACAGAGTCCGGTCGGCCTTCCATCTTCAGCACCAGCTGAGTGTCATCGGCATACTGGTCACACTCAAGCCCAAAACCTCGAACCAGCTGAGCAAGTGGTGGCATAGAGATGTTAAACAACAGAGGGGAGAAAATGGCCCCCTGAGGAGGAACCCCACAAGAGAGAGAGAGGGGGGGGGACCTCTCAGAGACCAGGCCTCCCCTCTCCACTCGCTGTCCACGGTTGTGAAGAAAGGAGGACAGCCAGTTCAAAGCTCTCCCCCTGATTCCAGCAACAGCAAGGCGGTGGGTCAAGAGATTGTGGTCGACTGTGTCCAATGCTGCTGTGAGATCCAATAGCACGAGCAGCGCTGACCCGCCCTGGTCAAGCTGGCATCAAAGGTGATCCGTGATGGAGACCAGCACAGTCTCTGTCCCGTTCCCCGCACGGAAGCCGGACTGGAAGGGATCTCGCCCGGCTGTGTGTTCTAGGAATTGCTGCAACTGCTCCGCTGCTGTATACAGTTATGAAGATAGTGCCTGTTCCCAGTGAACAAGATTGCAAGAGCCAATAGACTGTGAAGAAAGCTATAAAGTCCCTCTTTGTTTTCCTCAATAAAGAACTTTGCTGGACTTACTTTCAGCCTCTACAGAACTTTGTTGAAGGAAATCCAAGGGCCTTTAATCTGAGGCAGCCCCGTTGGGCATCCCGTTGGGCACACGGAATGTATGTCCTGTCTACAGTCTTATGCACAGGCGTGCGACAGCACAACAACTCCAAAACCTCAAGGTCAATGCCTACCAAACCCTTCCATTATTTATTGTTGCTTATGGGAGTTCTGTGTGCCCAGTTTGGTTCAATTGCATCATTGGCGGAGTTCAGAGTGCTCTTTGTTTGTAGGTGAAATACCAGCAACTACAACTCCCAAATGACAAAATCTATCCCACTGCAACTCCAGCAGTATTCAGATTTCGGCATATCGGTTATTTGTGCCAAATTACGCCCATTAATTTGAAAAATAGGATAAACGGTCTAATAGTATCATCTCCACTTGAACAAGACCAGCTTTCCACTTCTGTAGGGAGTAAGTTTCTCTGCTGGCTGGAGGGGGCTGGACCCAATTCCCTTTGGGGGTCTCTGGCATCTCATTTCCTGGAGCTATTTCAACCGGCCGGATGGCCGTCTTCTGGGAGGGCTTTCCCTGGTCTTCCTTCCTAGCCGAAAGGGCTTGGGCTGGGTGGCCTTAGTGGTTTATCACACGGGTGTCCTACTCTTCTTTCCATAGACACAAAGTCCTCAGTCATTCCAGAAACAGGGACATTTCAGAGCAAATCCCCCACATAGAGACACCAGAGCATCAGAAGCACATTGGCTACCTCTCACTGAATGGTCCAATAACCACAGAAACCTTAAAGTATTTAGAATGATAGAATAACTTTATTGTCACTGTACATGGTACAATAAAAGGAAATGAATTCCCCAACAGGCATCACAAAAACGACATACCCATCCCTCCACACTTGAAGCACCAACCACCATTTCAGAAGGAAGGTCTGTTTCTGTGCACGGGTTGCTCCCATTTTGACACAACATCACACAACATCAGTTCTTAATAGCAAAATACTCAGTTTATTTCTTTGTTTTTAGTCTCTTCCTTTTCAGCTGCTCTTACATTTCTTCGAAGAAGAAGATATAACTTGAATTCTGCAAGTAGGCAGCTGAAGAGTGGCAGGAAAAGGGAAGGGGGAGGGGAAGGGGAAGGGGGGGGACCGGAAGGGGAGGGGAAGGGAGGGGAGGGGAGGGGGAAGGGAGGGGAGGGGAAGGGGAAGGGGAAGGGAGGGGAGGGGAGGGGAGGGGAGGGGAGGGGAAGGGGATGGGTGGGGAAAGGAGAAACAGAAGGAAAGAAAGAAAGAAAGAAAGAAAGAAAGGAAAGGGAAAAAGAAAAATAGAAAGCAAAGGATACGGAAAAAGAGAAAGAGAAAAGAGAAACAGAAAGAGAAAACAAAAGAGAAGATGGATGTAAAGAAACCTACCGCTCAATTTCAGTATTGAATATAGATTATAAATTATTTGCTAATGTCTTGGTAGAAAGACTAAAGCCCTTTCTAATGGATAAAGGAAGAACAATGGGGCTTCCTCCCGTAACGAAGAATGAATGATAACGTCAGAACCATGACAAACGTCATTCTGAAAAGAACAACGATGAAGAATGTGCGTTCTTAGCGCTAGATGCGGAGAAGGCCTTCAACAACATAAATTGGAAGTCCTTCATCTAACTCATGCAAGAATTCGATATGGGGCACTACTTCATAAATGCCATAAAATCGGTATAGAATAATATACCGATTTGTAAGATCCTCCTTGATAAGAATTTGGGGAAAGTAGAAAAGCAGATTTCATTTTTTAAAAAACCTCTGAATAATACCCACCGTGGAAGCGGTACAGAGGAGAGATCGAGGGTGGGAAAGGTGGCTCAGAGACAAAGAGAGGCAGTGAACCCAAACAATAGAAGATTGCTTCACAAAGTGAGCAGCAAATATTGGACACACTACATGAATGACTGATTGGGAAAAGAATTTGGAACAAGAAAGTGAAATCTACCAACTCTTACGACCTAGGCGAGAATCGGATCAAAGTATGAAACTGAGGTGAAGAAGAGGTAGACGGAGGCGTGAGAGGGGCCTGAGAAAAGAAAGGAGAAGGCCAAAAGAGAAGGAGGAAAGAAAAAGTGAACAGAGAAGGGCAAAGGGAAGAGGGAGAGGAGAGAGACGAAAGGAGGGAGAAGAGACAGAAAGAGGGGAAAGGAGGCAGATGAGTGAGAATGTGAGGGATGTGAGATGTGTATAGTGTGTGAGAAGAAAAAGGTAAAAGAGAGGGAAAAAACCAGAAAAAAAGCAAAATATAAAAAGAAAAAGGGAGAAAAGAGTGATGGGTGATCTGAGATGGGCAACGTGTGTGAGATGTGCATGGTGTATGTGATGTGTGTGCAGTATAATGTGCACAATTTGTGTGGTGTATGAACTGTGTGTACTATGCGTGTGGTATGTGTTCCGTGCGATGTTCGTATTCTGTGTGTTGCATGTGATATGAAATGGGTGATATGAAATGGGCATGTTCATAGAATCATAGAATCAAAGAGTTGGAAGAGGCCTCATGGGCCATCCAGTCCAACCCCATTCTGCCAAGAAGCAGGAATATAGCATGTTATGTGACATGTGTGTGGTGTGTGATGTGTGATGTGTGATGTGTGTGGTTTGTCTGGTGTATGAGGCGTGTGTATTATGTGTGACCTGATGTGTGTGTTCTGTGTGATGAAGTGTTCTGTGTGATGTGTGTGGTGTGTCAGGTGTGGGGAGGGGAGAAGGAAGGGGAGGGGAGGGAGGGAGGGGGAGGGAGGGGGAGGGAGGGGAGGGGGAGGGGAGGGGAGGGGAGGGAGGGGGAGGGAGGGAGGGGGAGGGGAGGGGGAGGGAGGGGGAGGGGAGGGGAGGGAAGGGGAGGGAAGGGGAGGGGAGGGAAGGGGAGGGGAGGGAAGGGGAGGGGAGGGAAGGAGGGAGGGGGAGGGGGGAGGGGAAAGGGTGGGAGGGAGGGGGATTGAACAGTCAGACTTTTGCCACAACTGAACACACATCTCAAGTCTTTGGGATTTCAAACTGGTGGGAAGTATATAAAAAGCAGAAAAAAAGAGGACGGTTCAGCCTGTCTTCCTTCAACCATGGCCTTCTACTCTCATCTCAAGATGTTTTGGGTTCAGTTCTGTTCACGACTGGTCAATGCTGTGATTTCCTGTTGAGTTCAAATCTAGCCAGAAGTGGATCCAACATCCAGGCAGTTGAGGAGAGGAACATTGGGCATTGGGCAACCCATCAGGAAGAAGAAGAAGAAGGCCAAACGCTGCCTTGGCGTAGTCGTGGTTCTCTTGCTTTCCTCGGATTCCACCTGGCTCTCACTCCTGGTGCTGTTGTCTCCTGTTGTCTCCGCAAATTCACCTTTCTCTCCAAGTCTTTGGCACAGAGTATGTTTCCGACTGGGCTTGATCCGGCTGAAACCCTGGCTGATATCTCTGCCATATCCCAACACTTGTGAGGCTTTTCACCTGAGGAGAATGAGAAGAAGGACATCACATGACACACGGCAGCTTCACCAGCTTGGTGAAGGACCCAATTTTGGGCCCAGATCTAAAATATGAGGAGGATGCCTGTTGCCCCCCACCTGGCTCCCTTCCCAGATGAGAAGTCCAGCAAGGAAGAGGAGTGGAGACCCCATTCCGGGAAGCCAGCCAGACCAGTTCAAACTGCTTTAATGAACCAGAGAAGGAAATGCAAAGACTACCCAAGACTACTTCTAGAACAAACTTTGTCCTGTGCTGCCTTGGACTCACCTGAGGAGGAGGAACGGGGCAACCCAAGAGCTCTGGTGTCAGTTGGAAGCCACTTGCAGCATCCTTCTCCTTGCATCGTTGGCAACCAAACAGGCCTGGGTCTTTCTCAGCCCTACGTGTGAGCATTTCTTCATGATACAGATCTTCGTGGTACCACTTATCCAGACATACTTGTCCCATGGGGGGCGGGTGGGTGTTGATGTGCCTGGAGCTTTGCCTGAAAGCTTGGCCTCACCCTTGGTGAGGCTTGTGGGGCTTGTAGTCCAACCTGTGCTCCTGCAGAAGGAAAGAAAGAAAGAAAGAAAGAAAGAAAGAAAGAAAGAAAGAAAGAGAGAGAGAGAGAAAGGAAGGAAGGAAGGAAGGAAGGAAGGAAGGAAGGAAGGAAGGAAGGAAGGAAGGGCTTGAGGACACGGCACAAGGCGTCTGGTTCCCAAAGAGCAGTCCTGCTGCTGACACGAGGGTTTCACCCTTTGCGCCACTGGCTGGGGGCTCCGTCTCACAGAGTCATTCTATGGGACTCCTTCTGAGCAGTGTGGGTCGCATCGATTAGGATGATCGCCTTAGAGTTCTGTTCCTGGCTGTCATTTAGTTTTGCATATAGAAAAACATGTTTGTCTCTTCCTCTTCCTTTGTAGAGTCTTGATTCTGCTTGCTTGCATGTTTGTGTTTCTGTTCTTTTAAATAACAATTAATGTAAAAGATGCCAAATGTTTCCACTTTACTAAAATATACAGCACTAAAAACTTTGGGAAAGGTTCCTTCTTTCCCCAATCGCGAGTCAATTAACCAGGAACGGATCACAAACATCACAAAGGAAATGTCATATTTCCAATTTGGCCACAGTGGGACATCATCATCCTTTGAGTCACCACCACCACCACCACCATTTCTTGGGGGCCATGGAGCTCTGCGCGACTGCCTGTCTGTCACCAACCGAGTCTGCTAATGTCAGAATGAGACTCCCATGCCATAGGGAAGAAGGAGCATCCCCAGACTTTGCCTAAATGGGGCAAAGTAGCATTCAACCGGGAAAACCTAGAATACTCACCAAAAATACATGTGCATAGCAGATAAACTCTATGTTGAACTCAAGGTACATCTGGGTTTTCTAGGTAGTGTAGTCAAGCCGCATATAACCACATCTATAACAGATCCAAAGACACAACTGGACAGGAGTTGGCTGTCTGGCAAGTGGCCAGCCTCTCTCCCTCCCAGCTGCCACCTCTGCTCAGACCTGAAGGTCATCCCGATAATGACATCATCATCATCACCATTCATGGCATCAGAGTGTTTGTGATCAGCTGAGGCTGCCTCCATGTCAACCACAGTTTAGGCAACCCTTGCAACCAGGCCCCATCTGCAATACTGTAGAATATCGTTGAACTGCTTTGAACGGCATTCTATGAAGCTACGTATGGCAGAATGCATGATGGCGCCTCGGGTGTTCTTTAGTGGAAGTTACATAATGGGTGTAGAAGAGTTTAACAGGAAGCACTCTCTCACTAATCCAAAAGGGTCGGTTACGCACATATTGTGAACAGATAATTGGTAATATTGGTAAAATACATATATATGTATTTACATTTCAGTTGGAAGATGAGCAAGTGAAAGACTGTATGATAAAATGGGATGTTTATCGACCAGAAGTTGATGGCAAAAGTGACGAGGAGGGTGATATTGGAATCCTAGGATAACAGAGTTGGAAGAGACCACATAGATCATCATTAACTGACCCAAATAGTACTTTTTCTGTGACTTTTGTGAGTGTTGACTATAAAAGTGTAGCTCAGAACTGTCACGGTTAGTTTCTCATCACAATATTACGACTATGCTATAAAAGTGCCAATATATGGGAGATGATTTTCCAGCCACAGAGAACAGATATGACAATACAATGTATTTGGATCTCCGGCATCCCGTTGGGCACACAGAATTTATGTCCTGTCCACAGTCCTATGCGCAGGCCCAGCGTGCGACAGCACAACTCCAAAACCTCAAGGTCAATGCCTACCAAACCCTTCCATTATTTATTGTTGGTTATGGGAGTTCTGTGTGCCCAGTTTGGTTCAATTGCATCATTGGTGGAGTTCAGAGTGCTCTTTGTTTGTAGGTGAAATACCAGCAACTACAACTCCCAAATGACAAAATCTATCCCACTGCAACTCCAGCAGTATTCAGATTTGGGCATATCGGTTATTTGTACCAAATTACGCCAATTAATTTGAAAAATAGGATCCATGTTAGTGTTATTTAACTCAAATCAACCTAGACTTTGTGCAAGTGACAAACGTTCTAATAGTATCATCTCCACTTGAACAAGACCAGCTTTCCACTTCTGTAGGGAGTAAGTTTCTCTGCTGGCTGGAGGGGGCTGGACCAAATTCCCTTTGGGGGTCTCTGGCATCTCATTCCCTGCAGCTATTTCAACAGGCCGGATGGCCGTCTTCTGGGAGGGCTTTCCCTGGTCTTCCTTCCTAGCCAAAAGGGCTTGGGCTGGGTGGCCTTAGTGATTCATCACACGGGTGTCCTACTGTTCTTTCCATAGACACAAAGTCCTCAGTCATTCCAGAAACAGGGACATTTATTTATTTATTATTTATTTGGGGTTCTTGTACCCCGCCCTTCTCACCCCGAAGGGGACCCAGGGCGGCTTACAGCTGCAAGGCGCACTTAGACGCCTGCTACACAAACAATCATCGCAAAAAATATAACAGTACAAATTCCCACAATTCAACATTATCCAATAAAATCAGTAAAATGATAAAATCAGTAAAAACAATACAAACCTGGATCTTCCTCCTACCCATCAGTGTACAATTAACTCAAAGATCTGTTTTGGTTCGATTTCGACAATCCTGCCGATCTTACACATCTGATTGTCTTATTTGGTTGTCATTGTCTAATTGCCTGGTTGCCCAAAGGCCTGGTTCCACAGCCATGTCTTCACCCTCCTCCTGAAGGAGAGGAGGGTTGGTGCTGTTCTGATTTCCCCCGGGAGTGAATTCCACAGGTGGGGGGCCACCACTGAGAAGGCTCTGCTTCTCGTCCCCACCAGCCTCACTTGTGAGAGTGGTGGGGTCGAGAGCAGGGCCTCCCCAGATGATCTCAAACTCCGAGGTGGGACGTAGAGGGAGATACGTTCGGACAGATACACTGGACCAGAACCGTATAGGGTTTTGTAGGTTAAGACCAGCACCTTGAATTGTGCTCGGAATTGAACCGGCAGCCAGTGGAGCTGGCACAACAGGGGGGTGGTATGCTCCCTGTATGTCGCTCCTGTGAGCAATCTGGCTGCCGCACGCTGGACTAGTTGGGGTTTCCGAACAGTCTTCAAGGGCAACCCCACGTAGAGCGCGTTGCAGTAGTCTATCTGGGATGTAACAAGAGCATGGACCACCGTGGCCAAATCAGACTTCCCAAGGTACGGGCGCAACTGGTGCACAAGTTTTAATTGCGCAAAAGCTCTCCCGGCCACCGCCGAGACCTGGGGTTCCAGGCTCAGCGGCGAGTCCAGGATCACTCCCAAGCTGCGAACCTGCGTCTTCAGGGGGCGTGTAACCCCATCCAGCACAGGCTGTAACCCTATACCCTGTTCGGCCTTCCGACTGACCAGTAGGACCTCTGTCTTGTCTGGATTCAATTTCAATTTGTTAGCTCTCATCCAGTCCGAAACAGCAGCTAGACACCGATTCAAGGTCTGGACAGCCTCCTTGGTGACAGGTGAAAAGGAGTGACAGATCTGGACATCATCTGCGTAGAGATAACACCGCAGTCCGAAACTCCGAATGATCTCCCCCAGCGGCTTCATGTAGATGTTAAACAACATTGGGGACAGAATAGATCCCTGAGGGACTCCACACGACAATGGTTGTGGAGCCGAACAGGTGTCACCCAGTAACACCTTCTGGGACCGTCCCTCAAGAAATGACCGGAGCCACTGCAAAGCAGTACCCCCAAGTCCCATTTCTGTGAGTCGTCCCAGAAGGATACCGTGATCGACGGTATCGAAGGCCGCTGAGAGGTCCAGGAGAACTAACAGGGACACACTCCCCCTGTCCAGTTCCCTGCGCAGATCATCTACCAAGGCGACCAAGGCTGTTTCCGTTCCATGTCCCGGTCTAAAGCCAGACTGTGCCGGATCAAGATAATCAGTGTCTACCAGAAATCCCTGGAGTTGAGCTGCCACCACACGTTCCAGGACTTTGCCCAAATAGGGGAGATTGGAAACTGGCCGATAGTTGTCTAATTGAGTGGGGTCCAGTGATGGTTTTTTCAACAGCGGTTTGATAATAGCCTGTTTTAGGCTCGCTGGAATCTTGCCCTCCTGTAAGGAGGCATTAACCACCACCTTCACCCACTCTGCCAAACCCCCTCTGGCTTCTTTTATAAGCCAGGATGGACAGGGGTCTAGGATGCATGTGGTAGGCCGCACCTCTCCAAGGATCCTGTCCACATCCTCAAGCTGAACTAATTGAAAAGAACCCAACAAAACTTGACAAGCAGATGCTCTCGTTACATTCTCAGAGACTGCAGGTAAAGTGGTGTCAAAACCCGACCGAATCCGCCCAATTTTATCTGCGAAAAATCGAGCAAACGCTTCACAGCGAGCTCCAGAGCTGTCAGGGATCTCGCTTTTCGGCGGATTTAACAGACCCCTGACAACTCGAAAGAGCTCAGCTGGACGATTCTTCGCAGATGCAATATTGGCAGCGAAAGATGTTTTTTGTGCTGCCTCTATTGCCACACCGTAGGACATTAAGAAGGTATTCAGATGTGTTTGGGTTGATTTAGTCGGGTTACTGCGCCACACGCGCTCTAGCCACCTCTTCTTTCGCTTCATTGCTGCCAGCTCCTCAGTAAACCAAGAAGCCGGGTTAGCTCGGTTACTCGAGAGGGGGCGTTCTGGAGCGATTGTGTCGATTGCCCTAGTCATCTCGGTGTTCCAGTGAGAGACCAAGGCATCGACAGGGTCGCCAGCCAGGGAGGTGGGAAATTCCCCAAGAGCCGTCAGGAAACCACTAGGATCCATAAGTCTCCTGGGGCGGAGCATTTCAGAGCCAATCCCCCACATAGAGACACCAGAGTATCAGAAGCACATTGGCTACCTCTCACTTAATGGTCCAATAACCATAGAAACCTTAAAGTCTTTAGAATGATAGAATAACGTTATTGTCACTGTACATTGTACAATAAAAGGAAATGAATTCCCCAACAGGCTTCACAAAAACGACATACCCATCCCTCCACACTTCAAGCACCAACCACCATTTCAGAAGGAAGGTCTGTTTCTGTGCACGGGTTGCTCCCATTTTGACACAACATCACACAACATCAGTTCTTAATAGCAAAATACTGAGTTTATTTCTTTGTTTTTAGTCTCTTCCTTTTCAGCTGCTCTTACATTTCTTCGAAGAAGAATCTATAACTTGAATTCTGCAAGTAGGCAGCTGAAGAGTGGCAGGAAAAGGGAAGGGGAAGGGAGAGGAGAAGGGGGGGGGGGAACCGGAAGGGGAGGGGAAGGGAGGGGAGGGGAAGGGGAAGGGAGGGGAGGGGAGGGGGAAGGGGAAGGGTGGGGAAAGGAGAAACAGAAGGAAAGAAAGAAAGAAAGAAAGAAAGAAAGAAAGAAAGGAAAGGGAAAAAGAAAAATAGAAAGCAAAGGATACGGAAAAAGAGAAAGAGAAAAGAGAAACAGAAAGAGAAAACAAAAGAGAAGATGGATGTAAAGAAACCTACCGCTCAATTTCAGTATTGAATATTGATTCTAAATTATTTGCTAATATCTTGGTAGAAAGATTAAAGCCCTTTCTAATGGATAAAGGGAGAAGAATGGGGCTTCCTCCCGTAACGAAGAATGAATGATTACATCAGAACCATGACAAACGTCATTCTGAAAAAAACAACGATGAAGAATGTGCGTTCTTAGCGCTAGATGCGGAGAAGGCCTTCAACAACATAAATTGGAAGTCCTTCATCTAACTCATGCAAGAATTCGATATGGGGCACTACTTCATAAATGCCATAAAATCGGTATATAATAATATACCGATTTGTAAGATCCTCCTTGATAAGAATTTGGGGAAAGTAGAAAAGCAGATTTCATTTTTTAAAAAACCTCTGAATACCCACCGTGGAAGCGGTACAGAGGAGAGATCGAGGGTGGGAAAGGTGGCTCAGAGACAAAGAGAGGCAGTGAACCCAAACAATAGAAGATTGCTTCACAAAGTGAGCAGCAAATATTGGACACACTACATGAATGACTGATTGGGAAAAGAATTTGGAACAAGAAAGTGAAATCTACCAACTCTTACGACCTAGGCGAGAATCGGATCAAAGTATGAAACTGAGGTGAAGAAGAGGTAGACTGAGGCGTGAGAGGGGCCTGAGAAAAGAAAGGAGAAGGCCAAAAGAGAAGGAGGAAAGAAAAAGTGAACAGAGAAGGGCAAAGGGAAGAGGGAGAGGAGAGAGACGAAAGGAGGGAGAAGAGACAGAAAGAGGGGAAAGAGTTAAGAGAAAGGAGGCAGATGAGTGAGAATGTGAGGTATGTGAGATGTGTACAGTGTGTGAGAAGAAAAAGGTAAAAGAGAGGGAAAAAACCAGAAAAAAAGCAAAATATAAAAAGAAAAAGGGAGAAAAGAGTGATGGGTGATCTGAGATGGGCAACATGTGTGAGATGTGCATGGTGTATGTGATGTGTGTGCAGTATAATGTGCACAATGTGTGTGGTGTATGAACTGTGTGTACTATGCGTGTGGTATGTGTTCTGTGCGATGTTCGTATTCTGTGTGTTGCATGTGATATGAAATGGGTGATATGAAATGGGCATGTTCATAGAATCCTAGAATCAAAGAGTTGGAAGAGGCCTCATGGGCCATCCAGTCCAACCCCATTCCGCCAAGAAGCAGGAATATAGCATGTTGTGTGGCATGTGTGTGGTGTGTGATGTGTGATGTGTGTGGTTTGTCTGGTGTATGAGGCGTGTGTATTATGTATGACCTGATGTGTGTGTTCTGTGTGATGAAGTGTTCTGTGTGATGTGTGTGGTGTGTCAGGTGTGGGGAGGGGAGAAGGAAGGGGAGGGGAGGGAGGGAGGGGGAGGGAGGGGGAGGGAGGGAGGGGGAGGGAGGGGGAGGGAGGGAGGGGGAGGGAGGGAGGGGGAGGGAGGGGAGGGGGAGGGGAGGGGAGGGGAGGGAGGGAGGGGGAGGGAGGGGGAGGGAGGGGGAGGGGAGGGGAGGGAAGGGGAGGGGGAGGGGAAGGGAAGGGGAGGGAGGGAGGGGGAGGGAGTGAGGGGGAGGGGAGGGGAGGGGAGGGAGGGGGAGGGGGAGGGGAAAGGATGGGAGGGGGGGATTGAACAGTCAGACTTTTGCCACAACTGAACACACATCTCAAGTCTTTGGGATTTCAAACTGGTGGGAAGTATCAAAAAGCAGAAAGAAAGAGGACGGTTCAGCCTGTCTTCCTTCAACCATGGCCTTCTACTCTCATCTCAAGATGCTTTGGGTTCAGTTCTGTTCACGACTGGTCAATGCTGTGATTTCCTGTTGAGTTCAAATCTAGCCAGAAGTGAATCCAACATCCAGGCAGTTGAGGAGAGGAACATTGGGCATTGGGCAACCCATCAGGAAGAAGAAGAAGAAGGCCAAACGCCGCCTTGGCGTAGTCGTGGTTCTCTTGCTTTCCTCGGATTCCACCTGGCTCTCACTCCTGGTGCTGTTGTCTCCTGTTGTCTCCGCAAATTCACCTTTCTCTCCAAGTCTTTGGCACAGAGTATGTTTCCGACTGGGCTTGATCCGGCTTTTCACCTGAGGAGAATGAGAAGAAGGACATCCCATGACACAAAGCAGCTTCACCCGCTTGGTGAAGGACCCAATTTTGGGCCCAGATCTAAAATATGAGGATGCCTGTTGCACCCCACCTGGCTCCCTTCCCAGATCCGAAGTCCAGCAGGGAAGAGGAGTGGAGACCCCATGCCGGGAACCCAGCCAGACCAGTTCAAACTGCTTTAATGAACCAGAGAAGGAAATGCAAAGACTACCCAAGACTACTTCTAGAACAAACTTTGTCCTGTGCTGCCTTGGACTCACCTGAGGAGGAGGAACGGGGCAACCCAAGAGCTCTGGTGTCAGTTGGAAGCCACTTGCAGCATCCTTCTCCTTGCATCGTTGGCAGCCAAACAGGCCTGGGTCTTTCTCAGCCATACGTGTGAGCATTTCTTCATGATACAGAGCTTCATGGTACCACTTATCCAGACATACTTGTCCCATGGGAGGCGGGGTGGGTGTTGATGTACCTGGAGCTTTGCCTGAAAGCTTGGCCTAACCCTTGGTGAGGCTTGTGGGGCTTGTCGTCCAAGCTGTGCTCCTGCAGAAGGAAAGAAAGAAAGAAAGAAAGAAAGGAAGGAAGGAAGGAAGGAAGGAAGGGCTTGAGTCCACGGCACAAGGCATATGGTTCCCAAAGAGCAGTCCTGCTGCTGACACGAGGGTTTCACCCTTTGCGCCACTGGCTGGGGGCTCCGTCTCACAGAGTCATTCTATGGGACTTCTTCTGAGCAGTGTGGGTTGCATCGATTAGGATGATCACCTTAGAGTTCTGTTCCTGGCTGTCATTTAGTTTTGCATATAGAAAAACATGTTTGTCTCTTCCTCTTCCTTTGTAGAGTCTTTATTCTGCTTGCTTGCATGTTTGTATTTCTGTTCTTTTAAATAACAATTAATGTAAAAGATGCCAAATGTTTCCACTTTACTAAAATATACAGCACTAAAAACTTTGGGAAAGGTTCCTTCTTTCCCCAATCGCGAGTCAATTAACCAGGAACGGATCACAAACATCACAAAGGAAATGTCATATTTCCAATTTGGCCACAGTGGGACATCATCATCCTTTGAGTCACCACCACCACCACCACCATTTCTTGGGGGCCATGGAGCTCTGCGCGACTGCCTGTCTGTCACCAATCGAGTCTGCTAATGTCAGAATGAGACTCCCATGCCATAGGGAAGAAGGAGCATCCCCAGACTTTGCCTAAATGGGGCAAAGTAGCATTCAACCGGGAAAACCTAGAATACTCACCAAAAATACATGTGCATAGCAGATAAACTCTATGTTGAACTCAAGGTACATCTGGGTTTTCTAGGTAGTGTAGTCAAGCCGCATATAACGGCATCCGTAACAGATCCAAAGACACAACTGGACAGGAGTTGGATGCCTTGCCAGTGTCCAGCCTCTCTCCCTCCCAGCTGCCACCTCTGCTCAGACCTGAAGGTCATCCCGATAGTGACATCATCATCATCATCATTCATGGCATCAGAGTGTTTGTGATCAGCTGAGGCTGCCTCCATGTCAACAACAGTTTAGGCAACCCTTGCAACCAGGCCCCATCTGCAATACTGTAGAATATCATTGAACTGCTTTGAACTGCATTCTATGAAGCTACGTATGGCAGAATGCATGATGGCGCCTCGGGTGTTCTTTAGTGGAAGTTACATAATTGGCGTAGAAGAGTTTAACAGGAAGCACTCTCTCACTAATCCAAAAGGGTCGGTTACGCACATATTGTGAACAGATAATTGGTAATATTGGTAAAATACATATTATTATTTTTTTACATTTCAGTTGGAAGATGAGCAAGTGAAAGACTGTATGATAAAATGGGATGTTTATCGACCAGAAGTTGATGGCAAAAGTGACTAGGAGGGTGATATTGGAATCATAGGATAACAGAGTTGGAAGAGACCACATAGATCATCATTAACTGACCCAAATAGTACTTTTTCTGTGACTTTTGTGAGTGTTGACTATAAAAGTGTAGCTCAGAACTGTCACAGTTAGTTTCTCATCACAATATTCCTACTATGCTATAAAGGTGCCAATATATGGGAGATGATTTCCCAGCCACAGAGTAGAGATACCACAATACAATGTATTTGGATCTCCAATATGTTTTTTTGGTATATGCAAGGTCTACATCAGTGGTTCTCAACCTGCAAGTCCCCAGGTGTTTTGGCCTTCAACTCCCAGAAATCCCAACATCTGGTCTACTGGCTGAAGTTTCTGGGAGTTGTAGGCCAAAACTCCTGAGGATCCACAGGTTGAGAACCATTGGTCTACATTTAGTCAGCTAACATTGGGAACTTGTATTAACTGACCTAAACATGGATGGGTTATGGATAGATAAACCAATAAGCCAATGGGTGCTAAATACCTATCCTCTGATGACATTTACGATACGCCTTCCGAGATATGTCAACCCTGGCTAGGTGACTGATGTATATCTGACCCTGAGGAGGAGCCCTGGACCCAGCGTTGATGTCATGAAGCTAGAGCTGTTACAGCCTTAGAGTTGGATCCAGAGTGGCCTTCCTGCCTGCCTGTGGAAGGAAGGAAGGGCTCCATCTCCTTCCATAAAGGACATTGTGTCCCAAGGACGTTCCTCCGGAAAGAGAGGCAGAAGGCGCATTTCATTCATTTCTCTGTGTGACTTGTACACACACAGCAACAACAACAACAACTCTATGCTTCTGTTCTGTATTCGGATCTGTTACTTAATAGAGATCTCAGTCGCTGTTACAGGAGACTAGTTACTTCCTTACTTACTTAGGCGATCCCTCACTTTCCGAGGATGATTGTCTTCCTGTGGGTCCGTATGTGGCTGTGGAGCCCTATTCTTGCTCTGCATCTTCTTCCGCAGTGAGGAGGGCATTGGTTTCCAGGTGGAAGGCGGTCTCGGCCGGGGTTGGCTTGACGCGCCTTCCTCTTGGCACGTTTCTCTTTTTCACCCTCCACTCGTGCCTCCTCAAATTCTGCAGCACTGCTGGTCACAGCTGACCTCCAGCTGGAGCGGTCAAGGGCCAGGGCTTCCCAGTTCTCAGTGTCTATGCCAGAGTTCTTAAGGTTGGCTTTGAGCCCATCTTCAAATCTCTTTTCCTGTCCTCCAACGTTCCGTTTTCCGTTCTTGAGTTCGGAGTAGAGCAGCTGCAGTTGGGGAGGGGAGGGAAGACACGTTCGGCGCATGGCAGCGTGGGGCACATGCACAGGCAGGGGAGCCAAAGCAAGGACAGACAAAGGCTTGCACCTGGGAATCCATTTTTTTCATGTCAGGAGTGACTTGAGAAACTGAAAATATGCAATAAAGATTATTTTTCAAAAAGAGGAGGAGGAGCAGGAGCAGAAATTTGAACAACTGCAACTCCCAAATGTAAAGGTCTATTTTCCCCAAACCTCACCTGCGTTCAAATTTGGGCATATCGAGTGTTCATGCCAAGTTTGGCCCAGATCCATCATTGTTTGCGTCCACACTGCATGTAGGTGAACTACAACTGTTCTGGAACAGCTGTTCCAGAAGCTCCAATTTTGTTTGCTTTGCACTGAATGTTTGTTTGCAGTCCTAAGTTTCAGAGACTCTGCAGATAGGTGGCTTCTTTTGGCTGCAATCATAGGGCAAGCCACCTGTCAATTAGAGTTAGGTTCCCTGGTCCCGCCCCCTTTGGGTTTTTGGAGGGAATAGGAGCCTTTTTGAGTCAGTCCACACAGAGCAGCTTTCCATACAGGACACGAAACCAAGAGCTCCTGTCGAAAGCTTCGTCTTCTACGGCTTGGCCGGGGAGATACACAGCCTACAGCTTGGCTGCGGATTTTACCACCTTACAGCTCCTTTGCTGAGGGACTTCAGTCAGCCATCACAGCACCCTGAACTCCTTCTTTTGCCCTGGAAGTCTACAAATCTCTGCTTGGCAAGGGTCGCTCGCGGAAGCCGGACGCAGTTGGTACCGGGTGCAGGGGCTCCACGCCAACAGAGACATGCACAGACTGCCCAGATGAGAAGTTAAGCATTTCCCCATTAGTTAGTATTTTTATTTATTTATTTATTTATTTATTATTCCAACTTCTATGCCGCCACTCCCTTCCCTGGGGCTCGGAGCAGCTTACAAGAATAGCTAAAATCTAACAAAGTTTAAAAGCAATTTAAAACAATTTAAAAACAACAGTATCAAACATTAAAAGCCTGTCGAAACACGTATGTCTTACATGCCCTGCGGACAGCTGGCAAGTCCCGCAGGGCACGAACTTCAGGTGGCAGAGCATTCCAGACTGATGGCGCCACTGCTGTGAAGGCTCTGCGCCTGGTAGCCGTTAGACGCAAGGTCTTGACACTGGGGACTTCCAATAGATCTTGGTCCTCAGAACGGAGGGATCTCTGGGGTTGGTAGGGAGTGAGACGATCCCTCAGATACATTGGCCCCAGACCATGCAAGGCCTTCAAGGTGAGTACCATCCCTTTGAAAGTGATCCGGTGCTCAATGGGTGACCAATGCAGCTGTAGTAAGATTGGTGTTATGCGGCATCTCATCGGAATTCCCGCAAGAAGCTGCGTTTTGTACCAACTTGAGCTTCCGAATCACCGACAGAGGGAGGCCAATGTAGAGGGCGTTACAGTAGTCCAGTCTTGAGATGACCGTGGCCTGGATCACCGTAGCTAGGTCGTCCCTGGACAGGGAGGGGGTCAGCCATCTAGCCTGCCGCAGGTGAAAGAAAGAAGGCGGTTCTGCTCACGGTGGAGACCTGGGCCTCCATCGTCAGCAGAGGGTCCAAAAGGACTCCCAGGCTCTTGACCAACGGTGACGGGCGTAAGTCCTCGCCATCCAGGGTGGGCAGATGGATGTCCCCACTGCCCGGTCCACCCAGCCATAGGATCTCCGTCTTTGCTGGATTCACCCTCAACCTGCTGGCACGCAGCCATCCAGTCACGGCCTCAATGAGGCACTGATGGAAACAATTGGGGACAGAGTCCGGTCGGCCTTCCATCTTCAGCACCAGCTGAGTGTCATCGGCATACTGGTCACACTCAAGCCCAAAACCTCGAACCAGCTGAGCAAGTGGTGGCATAGAGATGTTAAACAACAGAGGGGAGAAAATGGCCCCCTGAGGAGGAACCCCACAAGAGAGAGAGAGGGGGGGGGACCTCTCAGAGACCAGGCCTCCCCTCTCCACTCGCTGTCCACGGTTGTGAAGAAAGGAGGACAGCCAGTTCAAAGCTCTCCCCCTGATTCCAGCAACAGCAAGGCGGTGGGTCAAGAGATTGTGGTCGACTGTGTCAAATGCTGCTGTGAGATCCAATAGCACGAGCAGCGCTGACCCGCCCTGGTCAAGCTGGCATCGAAGGTGATCCGTGATGGAGACCAGCACAGTCTCTGTCCCGTTCCCCGCACGGAAGCCGGACTGGAAGGGATCTCGCCCGGCTGTGTGTTCTAGGAATTGCTGCAACTGCTCCGCTGCTGTATACAGTTATGAAGATAGTGCCTGTTCCCAGTGAACAAGATTGCAAGAGCCAATAGACTGTGAAGAAAGCTATAAAGTCCCTATTTGTTTTCCTCAATAAAGAACTTTGCTGGACTTACTTTCAGCCTCTACAGAACTTTGTTGAAGGAAATCCAAGGGCCTTTAATCTGAGGCAGCCCCGTTGGGCATCCCGTTGGGCACACAGAATTTATGTCCTGTCTACAGTCTTATGCGCAGGCCCAGCGTGCGACAGCACAACAACTCCAAAACCTCAAGGTCAATGCCTACCAAACCCTTCCATTATTTATTGTTGGTTATGGGAGTTCTGTGTGCCCAGTTTGGTTCAATTGCATCATTGGCGGAGTTCAGAGTGCTCTTTGTTTGTAGGTAAAATACCAGCAACTACAACTCCCAAATGACAAAATCTATCCCACTGCAACTCCAGCAGTATTCAGATTTCGGCATATCGGTTATTTGTGCCAAATTACGCCCATTAATTTGAAAAATAGGATCCATGTTAGTGTTATTTAACTCAAATCAACCTACACTTTGTGCAAGTGATAAACGTGATAATAGTATCATCTGCACTGGAACAAGACCAGCTTTCCACTTCTGTAGGGAGTAAGTTTCTCTGCTGGCTGGAGGGGGCTGGACCCAATTCCCTTTGGGGGTCTCTGGCATCTCATTCCCTGCAGCTATTTCAACAGGCCGGATGGCCGTCTTCTGGGAGGGCTTTCCCTGGTCTTCCTTCCTAGCCGAAAGGGCTTGGGCTGGGTGGCCTTAGTGATTTATCACACGGGTGTCCTACTCTTCTTTCCATAGACACAAAGTCCTCAGTCATTCCAGAAACAGGGACATTTCAGAGCCAATCCCCCACATAGAGACACCAGAGTATCAGAAGCACGTTGGCTACCTCTCACTGAATGGTCCAATAACCACAGAAACCTTAAAGTATTTAGAATGATAGAATAACTTTATTGTCACTGTACATGGTACAATAAAAGGAAATGAATTCCCCAACAGGCATCACAAAAACGACATACCCATCCCTCCACACTTCAAGCACCAACCACCATTTCAGAAGGAAGGTCTGTTTCTGTGCACGGGTTGCTCCCATTTTGACACAACATCACACAACATCAGTTCTTAATAGCAAAATACTGAGTTTATTTCTTTGTTTTTAGTCTCTTCCTTTTCAGCTGCTCTTACATTTCTTCGAAGAAGAAGATATAACTTGAATTCTGCAAGTAGGCAGCTGAAGAGTGGCAGGAAAAGGGAAGGGGGAGGGGAAGGGGAAGGGGGGGGACCGGAAGGGGAGGGGAAGGGAGGGGAGGGGAGGGGGAAGGGAGGGGAGGGGAAGGGGAAGGGGAAGGGAGGGGAGGGGAGGGGAGGGGAAGGGGATGGGTGGGGAAAGGAGAAACAGAAGGAAAGAAAGAAAGAAAGAAAGAAAGAAAGAAAGAAAGAAAGGAAAGGGAAAAAGAAAAATAGAAAGCAAAGGATACGGAAAAAGAGAAAGAGAAAAGAGAAACAGAAAGAGAAAACAAAAGAGAAGATGGATGTAAAGAAACCTACCGCTCAATTCCAGTATTGAATATTGATGATAAATTATTTGCTAATATCTTGGTAGAAAGACTAAATCCCTTTCTAATGGATAAAGGGAGAAGAATGGGGCTTCCTCCCGTAACGAAGAATGAATGATAACGTCAGAACCATGACAAACGTCATTCTGAAAAGAACAACGATGAAGAATGTGCGTTCTTAGCGCTAGACGCGGAGAAGGCCTTCAACAACATAAATTGGAAGTCCTTCATCTAACTCATGCAAGAATTCGATATGGGGCACTACTGCATAAATGCCATAAAATCGGTATAGAATAAGCAAGGAGCGTTGTAAGACCCTCCTTGATAAGAATTTGGGGAAAGTAGAAAAGCAGGTTTCATTTTTTAAAAAACCTCTGAATAATACCCACCGTGGAAGCGGTACAGAGGAGAGATCGAGGGTGGGAAAGGTGGCTCAGAGACAAAGAGAGGCAGTGAACCCAAACCATAGAAGATTGCTTCACAAAGTGAGCAGCAAATATTGGACACACTACATGAATGACTGATTGGGAAAAGAATTTGGAGCAAGAAAGTGAAATCTACCAACTCTTACGACCTAGGCGAGAATCGGATCAAAGTATGAAACTGAGGTGAAGAAGAGGTAGACTGAGGCGTGAGAGGGGCCTGAGAAAAGAAAGGAGAAGGCCAAAAGAGAAGGAGAAAAGAAAAAGTGAAGAGAGAAGGGCAAAGGGAAGAGGGAGAGGAGAGAGACGAAAGGAGGGAGAAGAGAAAGAAAGAGGGGAAAGAGTTAAGAGAAAGGAGGCAGATGAGTGAGAATGTGAGGTATGTGAGATGTGTATAGTGTGTGAGAAGAAAAAGGTAAAAGAGAGGGAAAAAACCAGAAAAAAAGCAAAATATAAAAAGAAAAAGGGAGAAAAGAGTGATGGGTGATCTGAGATGGGCAACGTGTGTGAGATGTGCATGGTGTATGTGATGTGTGTGCAGTATAATGTGCACAATTTGTGTGGTGTATGAACTGTGTGTACTATGCGTGTGGTATGTGTTCTGTGCGATGTTCGTATTCTGTGTGATGCATATGATATGAAATGGGTGATATGAAATGGGCATGTTCATAGAATCCTAGAATCAAAGAGTTGGAAGAGGCCTCATGGGCCATCCAGTCCAACCCCATTCCACCAAGAAGCAGGAATATAGCATGTTGTGTGACATGTGTGTGGTGTGTGATGTGTGATGTGTGATGTGTGTGGTTTGCCTGGTGTATGAGGCGTGTGTATTATGTATGACCTGATGTGTGTGTTTTGTGTGATGAAGTGTTCTGTGTGATGTGTGTGGTGTGTCAGGTGTGGGGAGGGGAGAAGGAAGGGGAGGGAGGGAGGGGGAGGGAGGGAGGGGGAGGGAAGGGGAGGGAGGGAGGGGAGGGGGAGGGGAGGGGAGGGGAGGGAGGGAGGGGGAGGGGGGAGGGGAAAGGGTGGGAGGGGGGGATTGAACAGTCAGACCTTTGCCACAACTGAACACACATCTCAAGTCTTTGGGATTCCAAACTGGTGGGAAGTATAAAAAAGCAGAAAAAAAGAGGACGGTTCAGCCTGTCTTCCTTCAACCATGGCCTTCTACTCTCATCTCAAGATGTTTTGGGTTCAGTTCTGTTCACGACTGGTCAATGCTGTGATTTCCTGTTGAGTTCCAATCTAGCCAGAAGTGGATCCAACATCCAGGCAGTTGAGGAGAGGAACATTGGGCATTGGGCAACCCATCAGGAAGAAGAAGAAGAAGGCCAAACGCCGCCTTGGCATCGTAGTCGTGGTTCTCTTGCTTTCCTCGGATCCCACCTGGCTCTCACTCCTGGTGCTGTTGTCTCCTGTTGTCTCCGCAAATTCACCAAGACTCTCCAAGTCTTTGGCACAGAGTATGTTTCCGACTGGGCTGGATCCGGCTGAAACCCTGGCTGATATCTCTGCCGTATCCCAACACTTGTGAGGCTTTTCACCTGAGGAGAATGAGAAGAAGGACATCACATGACACACGGCAGCTTCACCAGCTTGGTGAAGGACCCCATTTTGGGCCCAGATCTAAAATATGAGGATGCCTGTTGCCCCCCACCTGGCTCCCTTCCCAGATCCGAAGTCCAGCAGGGAAGAGGAGTGGAGACCCCATGCCGGGAAGCCAGCCAGACCAGTTCAAACTGCTTTAATGAACCAGAGAAGGAAATGCAAAGACTACCAAAGACTTCTGGAACAAACTTTGTCCTGTGCTGCCTTGGACTCACCTGAGGAGGAGGAACGGGGCAACCCAAGAGCTCTGGTGTCAGTTGGAAGCCACTTGCAGCATCCTTCTCCTTGCATCGTTGGCGGCCAAACAGGCCTGGGTCTTTCTCAGCCCTACGTGTGAGCATTTCTTCATGATACAGATCTTCGTGGTACCACTTATCCAGACATACTTGTCCCATGGGGGGCGGGGTGGGTTTTGATGTGCCTGGAGCTTTGCCTGAAAGCTTTGCCTCACCCTTGGTGAGTCTTGTGGGGCTTGTAGTCCAAGCTGTGCTCCTGAAAAAAGAAAGGAAGAAAGAAAGAAAGAAAGAAAGAAAGAAAGGAAGGAAGGAAGGAAGGAAGGAAGGAAGGAAGGAAGGGCTTGAGTCCATGGTGCCTGTTTGTCACCAACCGAGTCTGCTAATGTCAGAATGAGACTCCCATGCCATAGGGAAGAAGGAGCATCCCCAGACTTTGCCTAAATGGGGCAAAGTAGCATTCAACCGGGAAAACCTAGAATACTCACCAAAAATACATGTGCATAGCAGATAAACTCTATGTTGAATTCAAAGTACATCTGGGTTTTCTATGTAGTGTAGTCAAGCCGCATATAACCACATCTGTAACAGATCCAAAGACACAACTGGACAGGAGTTGGCTGTCTGGCAAGTGGCCAGCCTCTCTCCCTCCCAGCTGCCACCTCTGCTCAGACCTGAAGGTCATCCCGATAGTGACCTCATCATCATCATCATTCATGGCATCAGAGTGTTTGTGATCAGCTGAGGCTGCCTCCATGTCAACCACAGTTTAGGCAACCCTTGCAACCAGGCCCCATCTGCAATACTCTAGAATATTTTATTTATTTATTTATTTACTACATTTGTAGACCGCCCTTCTCAGCCCTAGGGCGACTCATGGCGGTGTACAACATATAAAAACCAGGTACAATTTCAACAAAGCAATTACACATCAACAATAAACAACAGCACTATCAATAATACAGTTACACTAAATCATTCGCCACGTCTCATCGTTGAATCATAATCCGAATCTCATTATCCATGTTCCGTTCTAATCGTTGTTGCCAATTGTTATCGTTGAAGTGAATATTGTTGAACTGCTTTGAACTGCATTCTATGAAGCTACGTATGGCAGAATGCATGATGGCGCCTCGGGTGTTCTTTATTGGAAGTTACATAATGGGTGTAGAAGAGTTTAACATGAAGCACTCTCTCACTAATCCAAAAGGGTCGGTTACGCACATATTGTGAACAGATAATTGGTAATATTGGTAAAATACATATTAAATGGCTGAAATTTCTGGGAGTTGTAGGCCAAAACTCTTGAGGATCCACAGGTTGAGAACCATTGGTCTACATTTAGTCAGCTAACATTGGG
>NC_090034.1:110483151-110488151 GCF_037176765.1 Anolis sagrei
TTAGGTTAGGGTTAGGGTTAGGGTTAGGGTTAGGGTTAGGGTTAGGGTTAGGGTTAGGGTTAGGGTTAGGGTTAGGGTTAGGGTTAGGGTTAGGGTTAGGGTTAGGGTTAGGGTTAGGGTTAGGGTTAGGGTTAGGGTTAGGGTTAGGGTTAGGGTTAGGGTTAGGGTTAGGGTTAGGGTTAGGGTTAGGGTTAGGGTTAGGGTTAGGGTTAGGGTTAGGGTTAGGGTTAGGGTTAGGGTTAGGGTTAGGGTTAGGGTTAGGGTTAGGGTTAGGGTTAGGGTTAGGGTTAGGGTTAGGGTTAGGGTTAGGGTTAGGGTTAGGGTTAGGGTTAGGGTTAGGGTTAGGTTAGGGTTAGGGTTAGGGTTAGGGTTAGGGTTAGGGTTAGGGTTAGGGTTAGGGTTAGGGTTAGGGTTAGGGTTAGGGTTAGGGTTAGGGTTAGGGTTAGGGTTAGGGTTAGGGTTAGGGTTAGGGTTAGGGTTAGGGTTAGGGTTAGGGTTAGGGTTAGGGTTAGGGTTAGGGTTAGGGTTAGGGTTAGGGTTAGGGTTAGGGTTAGGGTTAGGGTTAGGGTTAGGGTTAGGGTTAGGGTTAGGGTTAGGGTTAGGGTTAGGGTTAGGGTTAGGGTTAGGGTTAGGGTTAGGGTTAGGGTTAGGGTTAGGGTTAGGGTTAGGGTTAGGGTTAGGGTTAGGGTTAGGGTTAGGGTTAGGGTTAGGGTTAGGGTTAGGGTTAGGGTTAGGGTTAGGGTTAGGGTTAGGGTTAGGGTTAGGGTTAGGGTTAGGGTTAGGGTTAGGGTTAGGGTTAGGGTTAGGGTTAGGGTTAGGGTTAGGGTTAGGGTTAGGGTTAGGGTTAGGTTAGGGTTAGGGTTAGGGTTAGGGTTAGGGTTAGGGTTAGGGTTAGGGTTAGGGTTAGGGTTAGGGTTAGGGTTAGGGTTAGGGTTAGGGTTAGGGTTAGGGTTAGGGTTAGGGTTAGGGTTAGGGTTAGGGTTAGGGTTAGGGTTAGGGTTAGGGTTAGGGTTAGGTTAGGGTTAGGGTTAGGGTTAGGGTTAGGGTTAGGGTTAGGGTTAGGGTTAGGGTTAGGGTTAGGGTTAGGGTTAGGGTTAGGGTTAGGTTAGGGTTAGGGTTAGGGTTAGGTTAGGGTTAGGGTTAGGGTTAGGGTTAGGGTTAGGGTAGGTTAGGGTTAGGGTTAGGGTTAGGGTTAGGGTTAGGGTTAGGGTTAGGGTTAGGGTTAGGGTTAGGGTTAGGGTTAGGGTTAGGGTTAGGGTTAGGGTTAGGGTTAGGGTTAGGGTTAGGGTTAGGGTTAGGGTTAGGGTTAGGGTTAGGGTTAGGGTTAGGGTTAGGGTTAGGGTTAGGGTTAGGGTTAGGGTTAGGGTTAGGTTAGGGTTAGGGTTAGGGTTAGGGTTAGGGTTAGGGTTAGGGTTAGGGTTAGGGTTAGGGTTAGGGTTAGGGTTAGGGTTAGGGTTAGGGTTAGGGTTAGGGTTAGGGTTAGGGTTAGGGTTAGGGTTAGGGTTAGGGTTAGGGTTAGGGTTAGGGTTAGGGTTAGGGTTAGGGTTAGGGTTAGGGTTAGGGGTTAGGGTTAGGGTTAGGGTTAGGGTTAGGGTTAGGGTTAGGGTTAGGGTTAGGGGTTAGGGTTAGGGTTAGGGTTAGGGTTAGGGTTAGGGTTAGGGTTAGGGTTAGGGTTAGGGTTAGGGTTAGGGTTAGGGTTAGGGTTAGGGTTAGGGTTAGGGTTAGGGTTAGGGTTAGGGTTAGGGTTAGGGTTAGGGTTAGGGTTAGGGTTAGGGTTAGGGTTAGGGTTAGGGTTAGGGTTAGGGTTAGGGTTAGGGTTAGGGTTAGGGTTAGGGTTAGGGTTAGGGTTAGGGTTAGGGTTAGGGTTAGGGTTAGGGTTAGGGTTAGGGTTAGGGTTAGGGTTAGGGTTAGGGTTAGGGTTAGGGTTAGGGTTAGGGTTAGGGTTAGGGTTAGGTTAGGGTTAGGGTTAGGGTTAGGGTTAGGGTTAGGGTTAGGGTTAGGGTTAGGGTTAGGGTTAGGGTTAGGGTTAGGGTTAGGGTTAGGGTTAGGGTTAGGTTAGGGTTAGGGTTAGGGTTAGGGTTAGGGTTAGGGTTAGGGTTAGGGTTAGGGTTAGGGTTAGGGTTAGGGTTAGGGTTAGGGTTAGGGTTAGGGTTAGGGTTAGGGTTAGGGTTAGGGTTAGGGTTAGGGTTAGGGTTAGGGTTAGGGTTAGGGTAGGTTAGGGTTAGGGTTAGGGTTAGGTTAGGGTTAGGGTTAGGGTTAGGGTTAGGGTTAGGGTTAGGGTTAGGGTTAGGGTTAGGGTTAGGGTTAGGTAGGTTAGGGTTAGGGTTAGGGTTAGGGTTAGGGTTAGGGTTAGGTTAGGGTTAGGGTTAGGGTTAGGGTTAGGGTTAGGGTTAGGGTTAGGGTTAGGGTTAGGGTTAGGGTTAGGGTTAGGGTTAGGGTTAGGGTTAGGGTTAGGGTTAGGGTTAGGGTTAGGGTTAGGGTTAGGGTTAGGGTTAGGGTTAGGGTTAGGTAGGTTAGGGTTAGGGTTAGGGTTAGGGTTAGGGTTAGGGTTAGGGTTAGGGTTAGGGTTAGGGTTAGGGTTAGGGTTAGGGTTAGGGTTAGGGTTAGGGTTAGGGTTAGGGTTAGGGTTAGGGTTAGGGTTAGGGTTAGGGTTAGGGTTAGGGTTAGGGTTAGGGTTAGGGTTAGGGTTAGGGTTAGGGTTAGGGTTAGGGTTAGGGTTAGGGTTAGGGTTAGGGTTAGGTTAGGGTTAGGGTTAGGGTTAGGGTTAGGGTTAGGGTTAGGGTTAGGGTTAGGGTTAGGGTTAGGGTAGGGTTAGGGTTAGGGTTAGGGTTAGGGTTAGGGTTAGGGTTAGGGTTAGGGTTAGGGTTAGGGTTAGGGTTAGGGTTAGGGTTAGGGTTAGGGTTAGGGTTAGGGTTAGGGTTAGGGTTAGGGTTAGGGTTAGGGTTAGGGTTAGGGTTAGGGTTAGGGTTAGGGTTAGGGTTAGGGTTAGGGTTAGGGTTAGGGTTAGGGTTAGGGTTAGGGTTAGGGTTAGGGTTAGGGTTAGGGTTAGGGTTAGGGTTAGGGTTAGGGTTAGGGTTAGGGTTAGGGTTAGGGTTAGGGTTAGGGTTAGGGTTAGGGTTAGGGTTAGGGTTAGGGTTAGGGTTAGGGTTAGGGTTAGGGTTAGGGTTAGGGTTAGGGTTAGGGTTAGGGTTAGGGTTAGGGTTAGGGTTAGGGTTAGGGTTAGGGTTAGGGTTAGGGTTAGGGTTAGGGTTAGTAGGGTTAGGGTAGGGTTAGGGTTAGGGTTAGGGTTAGGGTTAGGGTTAGGGTTAGGGTTAGGGTTAGGGTTAGGGTTAGGTTAGGGTTAGGGTTAGGGTTAGGGTTAGGGTTAGGGTTAGGGTTAGGGTTAGGGTTAGGGTTAGGGTTAGGGTTAGGGTTAGGGTTAGGGTTAGGGTTAGGGTTAGGGTTAGGGGTTAGGGTTAGGGTTAGGGTTAGGGTTAGGGTTAGGGTTAGGGTTAGGGTTAGGGTTAGGGTTAGGGTTAGGGTTAGGGTTAGGGTTAGGGTTAGGGTTAGGGTTAGGGTTAGGGTTAGGGTTAGGGTTAGGGTTAGGGTTAGGGTTAGGGTTAGGGTTAGGGTTAGGGTTAGGGTTAGGGTTAGGGTTAGGGTTAGGGTTAGGTTAGGGTTAGGGTTAGGGTTAGGGTTAGGGTTAGGGTTAGGGTTAGGGTTAGGGTTAGGGTTAGGGTTAGGGTTAGGGTTAGGTTAGGGTTAGGGTTAGGGTTAGGGTTAGGGTTAGGGTTAGGGTTAGGGTTAGGGTTAGGGTTAGGGTTAGGGTTAGGGTTAGGGTTAGGGTTAGGGTTAGGGTTAGGGTTAGGGTTAGGGTTAGGGTTAGGGTTAGGTTAGGGTTAGGGTTAGGGTTAGGGTTAGGGTTAGGGTTAGGGTTAGGGTTAGGGTTAGGGTTAGGGTTAGGGTTAGGGTTAGGGTTAGGGTTAGGGTTAGGGTTAGGGTTAGGGTTAGGGTTAGGGTTAGGGTTAGGGTTAGGGTTAGGGTTAGGGTTAGGGTTAGGGTTAGGGTTAGGGTTAGGGTTAGGGTTAGGGTTAGGGTTAGGGTTAGGGTTAGGGTTAGGGTTAGGGTTAGGGTTAGGGTTAGGGTTAGGGTTAGGGTTAGGGTTAGGGTTAGGGTTAGGTTAGGGTTAGGGTTAGGGTTAGGGTTAGGGTTAGGGTTAGGGTTAGGGTTAGGGTTAGGGTTAGGGTTAGGGTTAGGGTTAGGGTTAGGGTTAGGGTTAGGGTTAGGGTTAGGGTTAGGGTTAGGGTTAGGGTTAGGGTTAGGGTTAGGGTTAGGGTTAGGGTTAGGGTTAGGGTTAGGGTTAGGGTTAGGGTTAGGGTTAGGGTTAGGGTTAGGGTTAGGGTTAGGGTTAGGGTTAGGGTTAGGGTTAGGGTTAGGGTTAGGGTTAGGGTTAGGGTTAGGGTTAGGGTTAGGGTTAGGGTTAGGGTTAGGGTAGGGTTAGGGTTAGGGTTAGGGTTAGGGTTAGGGTTAGGGTTAGGGTTAGGGTTAGGGTTAGGGTTAGGGTTAGGGTTAGGGTTAGGGTTAGGGTTAGGGTTAGGGTTAGGGTTAGGGTTAGGGTTAGGGTTAGGGTTAGGGTTAGGGTTAGGGTTAGGGTTAGGGTTAGGGTTAGGTTAGGGTTAGGGTTAGGGTTAGGGTTAGGTTAGGGTTAGGGTTAGGGTTAGGGTTAGGGTTAGGGTTAGGGTTAGGGTTAGGGTTAGGGTTAGGGTTAGGGTTAGGGTTAGGGTTAGGTTAGGGTTAGGGTTAGGGTTAGGGTTAGGGTTAGGGTTAGGGTTAGGGTTAGGGTTAGGGTTAGGGTTAGGGTTAGGGTTAGGGTTAGGGTTAGGGTTAGGGTTAGGGTTAGGGTTAGGGTTAGGGTTAGGGTTAGGGTTAGGGTTAGGGTTAGGGTTAGGGTTAGGGTTAGGGTAGGGTTAGGGTTAGGGTTAGGGTTAGGGTTAGGGTTAGGGTTAGGGTTAGGGTTAGGG